>NW_009624826.1:307-7442 GCF_000690535.1 Cariama cristata | reverse complement strand
AAAGAGTGTGTAAATTCTCCCCTGCTTGATTACAGCAGCACTCAAACTGGGAAATGTTCCACCAGCTCTAGCACCACCCAACACCATCCTTCCTCCTTCCAGAAAATTTATAAACATCACGGTTCAGACCCGAATCAGGGGAGAGCTGATAGTTCTCTACTGACTTAAAGTAAAATGGCCTGTTCTACACTATAAGTGGATTTTCTGTATACTGCAAAAGGAGAGAATGTAAAAGGCTTGTGAAAAGATTTCTGAACAGTCCCAGCATCCTGAGCAAAGCCCTTCACCAGCCCCACGCTTGCCAGCAGTCAATCTGATGAGACATTTAGATGCTGTCAATACACTACAGCAGCGAAGAAGAGTGACAGGGACCTTGACATTGTTTTTTGTTAGCATAGGAGAGTTACATGAGAGCCTGACGGCAGAAGATACTTACACTGACTACTGGTTGCAGAGTGATTTATCAGCCTTGTTTAAGTGGAAATGTAAATTGGAGAGGAAAGGATTTAAGTATGCAAATCATTCTTAACCTTATTGTCTTACAGGGGAAAGCAAAGTGGGAAAAACATGGCTAAGAAATTATTTGGTAGCATTAAAGAACCTAAATCATCAAAATACCTCACAGGACATGCTTTTCTGTGCTTAATTCAATGAATGCATGAGAAAGGAAGGGGAAGTGGTGTAGGAAGAATGGTAAGGAGCCAGCCAGCAACACTCTGCAAGTGTTTCTGACGCTGTTCTGCATTTCAGTAGTCCATGTCCTATCTCAGCATCATCTATGCACATGCCTACATTTACCAGCACCAGACAAAAGGGGCACTTTTTAGTCTAACAGATCTGAAATGAATGTGCAGATGCAGACATATTTGCAATAAGCACACACCCATTTGGTATGTCAATGCTCCACTGGATACAGTTCCTTAAAAGAAAATATCTTTGATTCTAAAAATGGGCATTCATCTAAATTCTGTTAAAACCAGAACAAAAAAACAGCCCTAGACAGAATAAAATGGAAATGTACCCTGTTCAACTTACTGTAATATTTATCTTAAATACACTTTAGCTCTTTTTTACAATTACATTTTTGAGAGTCTTTTACATTCATCATCTAGTGGAAAAGCAGTGTACCCAGAGTTGATGTCTTGCAATCACCTCAAAAGCCAGTAGCACCCCCCGAAATTTTTAATGAAAATAATTTTTAATCCTGACTGATTACTGATTATGAGCAGTCTTCATTATTCTGTCTGATTTTTTTATAAAGTGCATTTGTTAAAGTATAAAATTGGTCAGGATTACAAATAACTTGCCCTGACAGCTGGAGGGCAGCATTTCTCTCACAATGAAAAACAACTCGTCTGCAGTGAAGGCAGATGCCAGGACAGTAATTAGTATGTTCCAACAATAATTCTTCGAAACCACTCCTGATAAGACAGAAATTTGAATCAATACTCTGAAGAGTTTGGGAAAATAGGGGTACATATAGCCCTTGATCTGAAAGCAACTTCTGGGCCAGTGGTGCATCCTTGGCATCCCATTGGTTTAGTCCTTTTCTATCCAAGCTACTGCTACATGTATATTAAAAGGGCATACATCAGAAGCCATCCCTGTCTCCACTTTAACATCCATCTAAGAGGAATATGAAGGTCCAGCTGATGTCCCCTCACAACCATCAGGCAGGACAAGTGGTTAAAAGCCTCACAGCCTAGGTCCTCAGGTCATGCACAACCTAGATATGAACTTCACGAGCTAGATCAGGCGGTCCTGTGATGTCCCTCATTTGCAGGACACAACAACTGCATCTGTGAAACAGGGGCCTGGGCAAAGCCCAAACCACTAAGCTGATTAGGTTTCATTCCTGCAGTCGCTGATGGGGAGGTGGAAGTGTGGTGTAAGAGAAGGAGGAGGAGGGAAGCTTCAGGGGGGCAGTGGTCAATGGCCGGTGGGAGGGGGAAGTGAGAGTGCGGAGCGCACTGACTTAACAGCAGAGGTGAGCCTGGATGCACCTTTTGACCTGGGTTTGAGTTGCCTCTCTCCTGGGACTGAGTTCACACCTCAGGCTATTTCCACACATTATTAAAGTGTCATCATCTTAGGGATACAGCCTGGTTCATTTTTGCACACCCACGAGTTACAACTGAAATAATCAGTGATCTTCTGTAGGAGATGTGGGTTACATGCAAAATAAGCACACATGGCTTTGTCTTCAATATTTGTTAATTAAGTTCCAAATAGCAAAAATTAGACCCAGTTTTAATCAATGTGTTGCACAATGGCAAGTTTAGATTACAACAGCGAGGGCTGAAAAACTCTCAATTCATTCAAATTTAATGTCATCAGGTTTTAATTCCACTGAAGTGAAGAACATCTTAACCACTACCTAGGGCTGAATGTTTCGCCCAAGATTTATTTAGTATTAACAATAGTCATTCTGAATCTTTGTCATCCATATAACTGCCTGTCATGGTTTAACCTCAGCTGGCAACTAAGCACCACACAGCTGCTCACTCACTCCCCCCAGGTGGGATGGAGGAGAGAATCAGAAGGGTAAAAGTGAGAAAACTGGTGAGTTGAGACAAAGACAGTTTAATAAGTAAAGCAAAAGCCGTGCATGCAAGCAAAGCAAAACAAGGAATTCATTCCTCACTTCCCATGGGCAGGCAGGTGTTCAGCCATCTCCAGGAAAGCAGGGCTCCATCATGCGTAACAGTTACTTGGGAAGACAAATGCCATCACTCCGAATGTCCTTCCCTTCCTTCTTCTTCCCTCAGCTTTACGTGCTAAGCATGACACCATATGATATGGAATATCCCTTGGGTCAGTTGGGGTCAGCTGTCCCAGCTGTGTCTCCTCCCAACTCCTTGTGCACCCCCAGCCTGCTCGCTGGTGGGGTGGGGTGAGGAGCAGAAAAGACCTTGATGCTCTGTAAGCACTGCTCAGCAACAATGAAAGCATCTCTCTATTATCAATACTGTTTTCAGCACATATCCAAAACATAGCCCCATACCAGCTACTATGAAGAAAATTAACTCTACCCCAGCCAAAACCAGCACATTGCCCAACTACTGTCAGAAAATTACAGCCAAATTATCAGCTGCTTCCAGTTCAAGAAGTAGGGAGAGGGAAGCACTGAGAGATCACATCACCAGTCCGTTACACAAGAAAATCTGCCTGTACATTAAACTAGTGGTATTTTAGCAGAATAAAGTAAAACATAGTGGGATACCCCCCACAGGGCAGCATGATACTTATCATATTACCTTTTTTTTAAGAACCCTAAATGCTGTATAATTTTTTTTTTTGCCTTCCCTGTTTTCAAACACGTGGAGTATTGATATTTGGTTCCAACCACCTCGAGAAGCAATTTCAAAGAAGCCCCAATGTGATTTGTATTCCTGTGGTCAATTGTTCTATTTTCTCACAGAAGGTCATTGCTGAGACAAATGCCTGACAGAAATCTGCTGTCTTTCATCATTAGATTTTTCTGAGTTGATGGATTCCTACCCAGGGAAGTTTTACACAAGCTGCACTGAGAGAGGCAGAATGACTCTACTGTAAATTTTTACCATTTGCACTCTGACTCAGTGCATTCCAAACTGCATCTCGGGTGGGGAGCCAGGTCTTCAGAGTACTGGGTTTTCTGCTGCTTCCTTTTGAAAGGAGAGGTCTAATGCAAGATAAGATTTGCATTTTCAAATGAATTTTTATCTCCTCCTGGCTGAAAAGTTAATGCCAAACTGGGCATAAATTGAGGTTAAGCCAGTTCTTGAAGGCACCTTCGAGGCAAGAAGAATATTTCCTTATTTGTGAAGGTACTGTGGGGGTTGGTGGAAATCCACATAGATCCAGTACTGACAGCACAGCAATGTTGATTTACACCTTCTAGGGACTTTGCTGCTTCCTACATGGAAATGCTGAGCAGCTTTTTTTTTTAAGGGATGTGAGCTTTTAATTATTGTATTAACATTGTCAACTGTCAAACGCTTTGAAATAATTTAATATTCCCAGTCTCCTTACAACCTGTTTATTGCTATTCATGAAGTGCAATCCCCTCTTGAGATGTCTAGACTGAATGTCAATATGGTTTATAGATGAAGACATGGTTTATAGATGGAAGGTATTAATAATTGAATCCTGAAATTGTTTAATTTTACTTCAATAAAAGGCCAGGCAGGACAGGAACCAATATGCCCTTTTACTAAATTGATGCACAAGTGAGTATAGCTAAATGGAATAATTTCAGCCATCAATGATGAAAAAAAAAAAGTGATTGACTTGGGAGGCATACTTTAATAAATAAAATTATTTTGTAGAAATTATTTTCCTGGGTGAAATTCCTTCTTGCCACATATGATATGAGCAGAGATACCCCTTTATAGTGTCTACATGCACTAGACATAACTTACATATTTTTGCCTTCAACCTCTTGTTGAAAGTCATACCAGAAAAGACTAAGGAGAGACAAGTTCCAAGAATGATCACAAGAGTAATATTTAAGTTCTATGCAGGAACTGCAATATAAATATTGTTTCTCCTGTATTATTCATAACATCACAATAGCTGGTCATAACACCCTCTTCTGTCCTTATGAAATATGTTTATCCAATAATCTAATCAGGATGAGTAAAGTTTTGGGAATGTCTTGAGGGAGAAGATTACTAGCCTTTCAAATATGAGAAAAAACTTCTTTCATGGACAAGCACACGACAAGCCCAGATCTAGAGGAAAGAAGAAATATTATCCAATCTGTAAATCACAATAGTTCTACCAGCAAGCTTCCAGGGAGACCACTTGGTCAGTGCCACACTCATCCATTATCTCTATAAAATTTTCTACCATTGGGGACTCATTGTTTGAATATCTGTAGTCTGATCCCGTGCCCACTGAAGTCAGCATGACTTTATTTATTAACTTCAATGGATATTGTATCTCAGTCCCGAAGAAAAGACGTATTTATATCTTTCTCAATTACGTTGAAATCCCTGATAAACCCAGTATTTATTGTTTATTAGCACCTTAGGCTTCTACAACCTTTTTTATTTTTACTATTAATAGAATCAGAACATTTGATTGCTTTCATAAAGGGAACTAAGTGTATGTCTGGGTGCACATGTGATAGGAAGGAAGCATTACTGTAGGATTCCTGGTCTATACAGGATCTGAGTTATCATTGTGATCTCTTTGGAAAAGGCATACATTAAATCCTAATAGATATTCTAAATCAGTTTTGTGCCAGTGTAAAATGGCTCAGAAGTTCATTTCAGCATAAGACCTGAATAGTCTGAGTATGAACAAAGCTGAAATACAATTTTAACTGAAACTGAAAACTACAGGTAGAATTTAGCCAAGAGACATACTTAGTACATAGGTCTGGCTATGAGTGACCTGCTAAGATTCAAGATTCACTAAGAGCTTCTCATTAGGAGGCTCATTAAGACCCTCTCATAGGAAAATACCATGTCACTTTTAGTCTGACACAACCCTAGAATGGTATCCACCTTTGGATAACTATGACTTTAAAAGACAGATGTCCCTGTCATCATCATAGTAACAAATAGGCAATACTCAAGTTCATCTAGAAATTTAATTCACATCTGTGCGAAAGTGGCCAAAAGGTCATTAACTGCTAGCTTCTAAAGAATTATAGAATCTCATGAAAAATGCAGTAAAACACAACTTTCATCATAAAAGTTGAAACATTTTAAATATTGACTCCTCCTGTCACTTTTAAGTCTGTAGGAGCATCACCTACACAGTGACACCCCTGAGACATCTTAGTGTCTCCCTTAGTGGACCCCATTTTCCCACCATCAAAGGTGTTTCATTTCTCCCTAAGAGAACATGTAGGTGCCTTGTCCTTGAACAGTCTTGACTTCAACGTTTTCTTTCAGTTCAGGCATCTTTGCAGGTCTTCTCACACCTACCAGTCCTTTACCCTCTCCATCAGTGGAGGTAAAACCCTTTTCTATATCCTTTTGCCAACAGCTATTGGGCACTATGACAAGCACTACCTAATTGGACAAACAGGCTTCCTACAGTGTCCTCAGACACCTCCTTCCCACCAGCTCTGACCTCTGTGAGTTGGGCCCTGGTGTCTCTCACCCAGGGCAGATCACACAAATATCCAGGTCCTCATCTTGGCTGGGACTCATAGAACTCCTAGGATGTCTTGTAAAGCAAGCAGTGTTCTGTCCCACTGTATGAACTGTCATTTTCACCAACCTAACTGCTTTGCCTGAGGTAAAATGACTGTTTATTGGACTTCCATGAATGCAAGAAAGCTTTTCAATACCCTTTCTCAAACATGAATTCCCACTACTACCAATATAAATCAATATCAAACAATGTGGAGCACTGTATCATTTACCTACATGTTTATATTTTAGTGGGGAAAAAAGTCTGTTTGAATCTTTCTGCTGTGTTCAGATGGATGGCTTAGGGGAAAATGTGTAAAAGAAGAAACAATTGTATTCTTATATCCATGGGTAACAGAGAACTGTGGCACTGACAATTCTTTAATTTGATTGTTGATTCTAATCTTCTCATGTCAGCAGACAAATATATGATATGCCCTAACATTCCTGCACTGCTGATCCAGAAATGTCACTGCTTATAGAGTGTAATGAATCCTGAGACTTGCTCCACTGGAGGGCTTTTCCTCCACCCACTAGATCCACAGTCCTTTTTGTTCCAGTCCCAAAATATGAGCATATTTTACCACAATGTCAAAAGTCATGTCAATTAGACAGCATGAAAGAAGCAGGAAGAACTCAACCTTGACAATTCATGATGGCCCACGTTCATCTGAATTATAAGTAGGACTTTTATTCCAGTATAAAAGACTTATATCTTCTAAGCTGCACAATCATACAATAGATAGCCCTGACTCATATTTCAGATGTTATAATGTAGATAATTACACATACCACAAAATAAAGAAATGGAAAGCATGGTATTTGTATATCATTATGGGATAACCATATGTCAGCAGACAGAATCACCTCTGTGTATAAAGTTTGTACTTCTGAATAAATTTGTCCTATTCAGAAACTGGGAAGCACATTAAAAGATTATGTTATAGTAATTTTTGTTTCTAGTTAATTTCTGTTCCCAGCTCTCTCTATTTCTATTATTCATT
>NW_009624826.1:0-276 GCF_000690535.1 Cariama cristata | reverse complement strand
CTTTTACTGGACAGTGTTCTTGTGCCTGCAGTGTGATGTGGATCAAGAAATTGATCTACTTAAAAAAAACCCAACTGCTGTTGCTTCTAGGCTAGATCATCTGAACAACATACACACTGTAGGATCACAAACAAGCAGAGGGAAGTATGGTGCCCAGACATCAGCTGGTATTTCAACAAAAAGCCCAGTCTCATGAAGCCCCCAGACTGAAAAGATTATATATTATAGAATATATATTATATATATTATAGAATCATAAAATAGTTTGGGTTGGAA
>NW_009624825.1:5891-11455 GCF_000690535.1 Cariama cristata | reverse complement strand
TTGCCGCCGTGTGCTCCCTGGTCTTGGTGGCCAGAGCCCACATCTGCTTTTTCGGTTCCTCCTTCTCCCTTCTCTGTTTTTTTGGATGAAGCAGAAAGCATCGGGCTCCTGCCGGCTCCCTGCGCAACCCTTGCCTTCCCCCCAGCAGTGCCCGTTCCTCTCTTGGCATCTCCACAACTACCAGGAGCCTCTCTCCTAATTTTAATGCCTCTCCTTGCTGGCAGAGACCCCCAGGGAGGGTGTTTCAGACCAAAGCGATGGATGCAATACCACGACATACATCAGCTTTTGAGGGGAAGGTGCTGCCCGCGTCGCCGTCGAAGAAGAAAAAGCAAATTGCCCCTGAAGTAGAAGAGGGCAGCAAGCCCAAAGAGCAGCCCTGTTGACAGGACCCAGGGGCTTTCCAGTGTGGAAAGGGCGATCCATAAACCAGGAGGGTTTCCTGGAGGTTAGACCTGACTCAGGAACAACATCTGGGCCTAGGGCTGTTAAAGAAACTAATTATTTGCTGCAGGAGTGGCAGGCCAAGGTCTCTCTGCAAGGGAAACAGCAGCACCGCGCTCGCCGTCCGGCACACCGGCGCTTTCCCATGGGCAGATATTCAGGCTGTCCTCTGCTCAGCAAATGACCCGAGGAACGAGTCGCTGCTGTCAACGGTGAACCGAATCTTGGCCAGTTTCTATCCAGTATCTGTGGCGACGGCTGCTTGCTTGTGTTTGCTTTTCTAGCTGGCCTCCGTAGGCAAACTGGCTTGTGCAGCCCCAGCAAATCCCAGCATTTCAGCTCCCCGGAGAGATTTTTTCAGTTGATCTTTTTTCCCTCACCCAGCAGGTATGCCTAAAACAAGCGGACATAATAAAGGTGGGAGTTTGGGGGGGGGAACTCAGCGTTCACAGCCGATATGCTTTCGTCCGCACATCCCTCCCCCTCTGCCTCCAGCAGCCCCCCCCCCATGCAACATGTGCAAGAGCTTTAAACAATCCCGCGCCGCATTTTCTGTTCCTTTTTCAATTCTACTTCTCTAAAGCTGCTGAGGGCGAAATAAAGAAGTTAGTTTATTTTTAATCATCGCAAACACTTTCCAAACCTGTAAAGCAAAGATTCACTTTGACATGATGAGAGCAGCCGAGCCAGGGGGACGTCTGGCAAGAAGAGAGGCTGGCAAACCTTGAAATAGTGACACCAGGGGAAAATGCCTCTCATGTCCCCATCGTGGGGACAGCCAGCGAGGCCAGTCTGCTGCTCTCCCAGGTGAGCTGGAAGCCTTGTGCCTTCTGATTTTAGCTTTTCAAGTCTCTGGCAGAGAGAAAAAAGGGGAGTGAGAAGAGAGGAGGGGGGATCACATGCTGATTGCAAGCGTGTTTGTACCTGTGCCGTTGGCTTTGGAGCTGCGCTGCAGCCAAAAAAAATGCCGCCAAGCGCCTGTCAGCATCTCAGTAAGGTCAGTAGCATCCTCAGTTGGGTAAAATTCGGGTCTCCCTGCTCTCTACAAACACGGAAAGCTCCCCGTCTGAGCACCCCACTCTCCCAACACACCATTTAAGGCAGGGAAATCTATTTAGGTCAACCAAATAAAGCCCCTTTTGCCTGACGTTCATGGCTGGGAGGCTGACCCAGAGCGATAGTGGGATTTTCTTTCTGACCAGCCTGCATCTGAAGAGAAACCCCCTGCGAAAAGGAGCTGATTGTGCTAAACAGCACCAGTTACCCACTCCGAGCCTTAGCGGGAGAGGAAATGTCTACAAAACCATGACTTGACCCATTTTCTCCCCTCTGAAAGAAGGAAGTGAGAATTGCCTTTTACTGAGAAGTATTCGGCACCAAGAAAGCCCCGGGGTGACTCAGGTTTTTTGGGTGCTCTGCACCCGGCATGTGCTGAGCTATTCAGCCCTGTTGCCTGCTGGGTTTTGCTGAGGAAGTTTCCACAGCAGAGCAGGTGTTTGCAACGGGATTTGCAAGGTCACACCAAGCCTTCTCCGTGCTTCTCTGAAACCTGTGCTATAAAACTAGAAGATTTAGCTTTGCTATGTGGCGGGTTAGCTGCTAACTCCTCTTAAAACTCCCATGGGTGGGGTAGTACGGGGATGCTCTCTGGTGCAGGGTGTCCTCTTCTGCTCCTCACCGAGAACATCACGAGATGGTCTTAAGAGTATGAAAATAAATTCTGGCTACGGTGACTTATTAATACCTTAGCCAAACCCTCGGTGTCAAGATGTTTGTGAGACCGTGTGGTTTTATCAAAATGTTCCCAAATGTTGATGAAACCTTTAAGAAACCTTAGGCTGGAAGAGGGTCCTCAAGCTGAATGCTCTCATCGATGAGGTTTATTGATGCAGCTTTTTCCCTTGCCCTAATGTGTGATTTGTATCTCAGCTTTCCTGTCGCCCTGCAATTTCATGATGTCCTTAAAGCCACCTAAGGCAGGGAAGAGAGGAGACCGTCCTGTGCTCTCTTTCTGTCCCCGGCACATGTTCTCTCTCCCTTCCTTTGGGTCACTCGCAGCAACGTGAGCCTGAAAAATTATCTTCTATTGCTTTTTCTTTGCAGGGTGAGTTTCTAGTTGGATCAGGAGCTGATCAGATCTGCTCAGGGTCAGCCTGTCCCTAGACAGGGAAGCGGCAGGAGTGCACGGCCAAGGTGCAAGAGACAGCAGGGCAGCCCCTTCCAGCGACAGTTCAGGCATGTGCTTTCACTCTGCACATCACTGCAGACCTGCAGAAACCTGATTTAGCCCTGTCTGGACAGACATACATTCATCCTACTCTGAAACACCTCTCAGGTTTGAGGTTCCCCAGCCACTGGCTGAAGGATCGGAGCTCTCTCTTGCGTGTGACTGCTACTAGTTTGCTCGATTGCCATTTTTTGAGGGGGGGTTGGGGTATTTTAATTCTTCCCAGAGCTCAGTCACTGTTTGCAAAAGGGCAGATGGCTTCTGACAATCCCCTAGCAGCCTTGTCGGTCTGCTTACAAAAGGAAGATGCCACTTCTGCCTGGAAATCTTGTCTGGCTTGGTGATAACCAAATTCTTGCTACTTAACACACAATAAGGATACCAGGACCTCTGAAGCCTTGCTCGCAACGGGGAAGGGCATTTCCAAGGAAGAAGCTGAAACAAAAGCACCAGAGCAGATAGAGAAGAGAGAACCAGTATCTGCCCAGAAGCCAGGGGACTTCACTGGGATGTCCGTAGGGTCAGCCTAGTGTAGTTGGACCTCTGGAAGATCCACCTCTAGGAAATGGCACTGCTGCATCCCGGCAGCTTCTCCACCTTGGCAGCTCTGGATGTGGTGGGTCCCATTTGAAGTGCGTGTTGTGGAACGAGAGATGGTGTGTGACACGGGGCAGGACCCTCCTGGTGTAAAAACCCATCGGTCTCAGAGAGAGAGAGAAGGACCAGGTCCACCGTGGAGATCACCTGCTTTGTGTGGACACTTGTAGGAGCAACCACCGCTCCATGATGGTCTTTGAGTGCAGTAAGAGACCGATTTGGCCTGCCGGTAGGGAGGCTGTTGTCAGACCGGCTGTTTGGAGCAAGCTAGGAAAAGATTATGGGGAAACCCAGATGCTTTTGCTAGAAATCACTATAAATTCCACCTATCTTCCGATTGCCCCAGGCAGCACCAGGAAAATCAAATAAGAGCAAAACCTGTTTGCTTTCTAAGCCTTCCTGTGAAATAGGAGCAGCTCAAACCTGATAACCCTCATTTTTACAGAAAAAGTTTCTAAATCTCTCAGGGTTAAATTAACTCTCATTTGCAGATCTGTTAGCAAGGACAGAACGTGGCTCTGAACCTTGTCCAACTAAAGGAGCACAGAGAGACATCAGCTGCAGCTGAACAAAAAAATTACAACCTGAGGGGAAGCAGCTGTTGGGTAAGTTTTAAAGGGCAGCTGCAGGGTGGCCTAATGAAGGGAGCTGGGGGATTCCTTTTCAATAGGTTAGTGGCAGGCTCCTGAGATGTCCTGGGTCAGTTTTTCTCTCTATCCTTCCATAAGTGGTGGATTTGACCCAGTGTGTTAAGCCAGGAATGACATTTGCTGTTCTTTACAATTTTTTTTTCTTGCATTTTTCTCTTTTCTGTGGGCTCAGCCATGCTTTTGTTCTCCGGCAGGCTGGATCACAGTGCCCAGGGTTGAGAGCTAACTCCTATGCCTCTCTGCCCTTCCCTGGGGAAGGATAAGAGGGGTTTTGTTTCTTCTCTGACATTCACCATGGCAAACAAAGCTCAGCAGAATGGTGAGTTTTGACCTAGCTATTTCCTGGCTGTACCTGAACTTGCGTGGGTACCTGGTGCTGACTTTCTCAGGTCTGTGCTTTACAAATTCAGGGTTAAAATAAGCCTTTATTGAACCAGTTTATTTCTGGGAAGGGGTGAAGAGCAAGCCTGAAAGATACACATTAGGTGATAATCGTGGAAACTGTGATTGCCTTGGAAAACCAGGCTGCAGGCTGGCAATACTTCATTAGTCACAGCACTGCCCATGGAATCCATAAAATATCTCTATCGCCCTGTGTTTGCTGCTTTAGAAGATGCTCAAATGCTTCCCCAGTTGCTGTTGGGTCAATGGTGGGAAGGACACAGAAGGGGAAGTTGCTAGCAGGGAAAAGTGCTGCTGAATTCTCCTGTGAAATCCAAAGGTGTTGAACTGTAGCTGTCTTCCCTACTCGTGCTGCAACCCAGTTGGCTTTTTTTTCCCGGTGTGGAACTTGCCTTTGCTCTATGAAACTGGAAGGTGAAGAAACAGTAAAAGAGGCTCAGGAAGTTTGACACAGGATCTCTCTGTCAGACTTGGAGAAGGCAAGGGGTGATCACTGCAGCGGGCATCTTGCTCCCAACCATTTAAATCCCGGACTTAGCTAAGGTGTTGAACTGTAGCTGTCTTCCCTACTCGTGCT
Organism: Cariama cristata; assembly: GCF_000690535.1. Classification (NCBI taxonomy): domain Eukaryota; kingdom Metazoa; phylum Chordata; class Aves; order Cariamiformes; family Cariamidae; genus Cariama; species Cariama cristata. The sequence goes on along the minus strand of NW_009624825.1, from coordinate 6,558 downwards.
GCAACCCAGTTGGCTTTTTTTTCCCGGTGTGGAACTTGCCTTTGCTCTATGAAACTGGAAGGTGAAGAAACAGTAAAAGAGGCTCAGGAAGCTTGACACAGGATCTCTCGGATCAGACTTGGAGAAGGCAAGGGATGAACATTGCAGTGGGCATCTTGCTCCCAACCACTTAAATCCCAGACTTAGCTGGGACAATGGAAGAGGGAGCTTGAGTCTCTGACTATATTTTTAGTGTTTTGTACAAGAGGGCAAGGGGCAACTCTTCAGATGCCCATGACTCTGGGTGTGGGTTGTGTGCCACCGGTGGCTGGAAGATGATGAAAGACCTTGTGGTGGCAGCCACGGTAGCTGGACTTGCCACTTCCCCCGCTGTGTCCTTGTGACTTTGATTAATCCAAACTCGCGCCAGTTTTGGCCAGCAGTTAGCTGCTGTTGCAAACCTCATTGAGATCCAGCGCCGGGCTTAAATGTCCTCGACCTCGAGGGTGCAGCTGAGACGAGATCAGATACGGAGAGGTGCTGCTTGGTGCCTCCCGAGTTTGTGACCTAGAAAAGGGACTGCAGACTTTGCAACAGCATAGCAACCGGCGAGCAGGCAAGCAGAGGTCCCCGTATGATCCCTGCCTGACTTCTGGGGCTGCTTATTAAGATCTCGAGCTATGACAGT
>NW_009624825.1:0-5869 GCF_000690535.1 Cariama cristata | reverse complement strand
CTACACACCACCTAACGCCCTGTTTGTTCATCCAGAGTTTTGAGGACCGCTAACTTGGGCTTTTACTTCCATTCCAAACTCTTCTGTTTTGTACCTTCTTCCCCAAATAATACGTTCCCTTCAGTGCTTTCGCTTTAGATAATTAGGGAAGAGAAAGCAAGTATTTTAACAGCAGAGGAAAATGTAGGAAGAAAATCTGAGGAACAGGTGTCTTCTCAGTCTGGTTCCTTACAGGAGCCCTCGTAGCTTTTTGTCCCCTGCCAACTCTTATTTTTTTTCTGCAAAGCCTATAATACTTTGTGCTTTTTCTTAAAGCCACGGCTCCTGGAGTCCCGTGATTACCTAATCACTTGCGTGTGAGCTGAACTGAGTCAAAGAAGATTTTCCATCTGCTGTGAAAGGGCTGGATTGAAATAGTCTGCACTGCTAAAAAAGCCCTTAGAGCTTCCAAGTGCAATTCTGCAAAACCTGCAAAACAGAAAACAAATAAAAGGAACTCAGCCCTGTATTTTGTAAAAGCTTTTTGGTTTTGGCAGGCAAGTTTTGCCCATTTCTGGCTGGCAGTGCTAAAAGCAAGGCGGTGGCGTTTGGAGCTGCTGGTCCTGTGTTGAGAGCTGAGATGAGCCCCAAGGCAATGGACAGGGAAAGGAGGAGGAGGTGGAGGGAGGATGGGGAATGTGTCGCTTTTTACCTTGGAGTGAATGCACGGAGAAGAGGAATATTAGACTTTGCTCTGTGACACATGAGCAATGCTGAGTTCTGTTCCTCGAGGACAGAGCCACGTGGCGGTAACACTCGCTCTGCCCAAGGGCTCTGTGAAGGGAAGATATTCTCCACTCCACACCAAAAATTACAGTGAAAGACAGACCCTACACACGTGGGGTCCCACCCGTGCACTCGCTATCCCCATCTGAGTTAACGGCAAGGCTTGGCCGTGCCGTTGGACGTTTGCTTTGGAAGATGCACACCCTGCTTGGCAGCGTGCTCTCTGGGGTGTGTGCAAAACTCCCTGGGAGTGCCTCCTTTGGGAAGCGTCAGAGCGGTGGTCTTCGGTCGGGTGTCCCAACATCACCCTGCTGATGCCCCAGCAGCTTGCTGGGGTATGTGCCAAGCGGGTGTCAGCCAGGGCTGGCTGTGCTGATTTTTTTTTTCCCCTTAGGCTTTGAAGACCCAAACTAAAAACTTTCTTACTTTTGCAGTGCCATCCTTTGAGAGGGACCAGCTCTTAGAAATGGGCTGGGATGGTTTCTAAAGGTTGGGGTTTTTTTGTTTTTGTTTTGCTAGAGGTGATGCACTAAAAGCACCTTCTGGAAAGCGGCTCCTCTGAGATCGATGAGCCTGCAAAGACCTGGCTGCTCTAGAAAACGGTGGTGAGCTTCACTGCCACAGCACAATGTGACTGAGGGAGGGAGAGCAGTGATAGCTAAAGGCACTCTTCTGTTCATCCCTCTCTTACTGCAGAAATCCTAAAAAGCACCAAGCTGCCTCCTCTTATTGGAGAGGATCTTAGCTCCCAGTAAGCAGCCTGAGTCATCTGCTTTGAATCTTTATAGACCAGCTAGGAGAGAAAAGGGGTAGCGCTTTCTGGGGATTGCTGGGGAGCTTTTTCTCTGTTCTAGCATGAACGTGAACAAAAGGTGTCCTAAAATAATCCTCCTCTTTTGCTTGGTCAGACTTCATTTTCTTGGGATTTTTGATATGTATTTTTAAATCCATTATTCATTTTCCTTTATTTTCTTCCTGGGTAACCCAGATGTGTATTTCTAACGTTTGGGTAGTTTTTTTGGGGAGGGAAGTAGGATTTACAGAAAAACATATGACTTAATTCTACTTTCCTTTTATGAAAAGAAAGCTGTTTCTCCTTCAGAGGTTGTTGCAGAGGTTTGTCTAGCTGCTTCCTTACTGCTTACAACCCTGAAAAGATGACACAATGAGAACACGAATGGGATGTGGCATCTTTGTGCATAGCCTTTAAAGCACGGGCTTTATGAGGTGATGCTGCGCTGTTGATTCCTCTGTATTTAGGAGGAATCATCTGCTTTTCTGGTGACTCTGTTGTTGTTGGAGGTCTTGCTGGTGCTGGTCAGAAATCCTGGTTCACGAGGGCAAAGAGTTCAAGGCCGCTGACTCTCTTTGTGTTGATCTTCTTGGTTGGAGGTAGCAGTTGCCCTGGGATATGGTCTGCCTTGGAATAGGGGACTAATCCCAGTAAGTAGTACCTAAAATACTGACGAAACCTTGAAACAAAATGCAGCTTGTAACTAAAATGTAAAGCTTGTGACCGCTGACAAAGGCAATACTGAAATGAGAAATAGCTGCAGTGACTGGAGGCTTTATGTTATGCTTTGCCTGGAAAATCCAGTGCACTTGATGTGACCCCTTTTGATAATTAAGTTGTGGCTGAGCTGAACACGGTGGGAAGGAGTGTGGCCTCTGATCATGCCCATGTTAATTGAGAGCTCTGCTGTGGCACAGCCGCCAAAAGGGGATGGTTCTCGAAGGCACAGCCGCCAAAAGGGGATGGTCCTCGACTGCTTTCACCCCATGCTGCCACACGCGTTCAGACAGCGAACCGGATCCAGGCAAAAAACTGCCTGGGGAGAGGAATGGATCACTCCTAAAGCTGAATCAGTCGCTGGGCTGGGCAGAGCGCACATCTCTTTGTGCTGATGCAAGGGGCTGAGAGGCTGTAGGGTCACTGCCATCTCGCTCCCAGGGCCTGGCTGGCTCATCGCATGATGCTCTCTGCACCTTGGGCTGATTCAGGCCACTAATCCAGTAAAGAATCATCTGCTGCTGTGAGGCAGGGTCTTTTTTTTTTTTTTCTTTTTTGCTATGTTAGGGAGCTGAACAAGCCTGGCGCAGGGGCTGATGAGCAGGAGTGCCAGGAGAAGGGGGACACGCTGCTGTCCCACCTGCCCTATCCACTCCCCGTGTCCTTCAGCTGCAGCTCTGCCCTCGGATGCAGACCCTGCAGCATCACCTTCCCTCTCGGAAAATGCTCTGGTGCTTTCTTCTCCGAGAAGTGTGTCAGAGTGGGAGCTGTTTCTCTGCAGCCTGTTAGTGGTGAGGAATTGGGTGTGCAGTGGGGAGTCTGTCTCTCGTTCAGCCAGGACCCGCAATCCAAACCATTTGGTGAGTCACGGGGAGGCTGCTCTTGCTTGGGCTGGAACAAACTTCAGATATGTCCAGTGCTCTTCCTGAGGCTGCCAGGCTGTAATCTGTGGCTGGCTTCACTTCCTCTCTGATGGCTTGCTGCAGTCTGAGTGGAAATGCAAAATGGTCTAAAAGCAAGGCTTCTGCACAAAATGCCTCTTTTTTTTTTTTTTTGCAATGAGAGCACTTCTCCTGTGGAGTTGGCTGCGGCAGGCTGCAAAACCAGAGCCTGCAGGGGCCTCTGGCTGGCCTCCTGAGATTACCAAACAGAGATGTCTCACATGCGCCGCTTATGCAAAGCGGAGAATTGGGTGTGAGGAGGGCGAGGTGATGGTGGAAGGAATTTGTGTGCCGTAGGCATGACAAAATTGAGCATCAGGTTTTCTGGAGCCAGCCAGACTCTGGTCCCAGCCTGGTCCAACTGGTTGGTAGGAGAGGCAGTGCTCCTGGGCACCAGCCCCTGGAAAGTCAGTCATGCGTTTTGCTGAAGAAAAGTCCCTCGCTCAGCTGCCGCTTTTGAAACTGAGGGAGGACAGGCTCGTCCTACTCACTTTCTCTATGCAGAGCATGCACCTCCCAAAAAATGGGGCTAAAAATCAAGTTTAGGCCAGGAAGGCCCCCTTCTCTCCCAGCCACAGCAATGTGACTCGGTTGCATGTGACTACCAACAAGCCATGGTCCTTCCTGAGAAGGACACCTTCATCTGACACCTTATCTGGGAAGTTTATCTTCAGGAAAAAAGGCAAATCGGAGCAGAAGCTCAGCAAAAGTGGAAGGTGGCAGGCAGACGGCAGACTGCTGTGTTTCACACTCTCAGTGCGAGGTCTCTGTGAGATGGACCTGGTCTCAACAGGCTGAGCTGCCCTTTGGGGTTTCCCACTCCTGCAGTCTCATTGTCAATGGCAGACGGCCAGTGCTTGAACTCTGGATGCCGTTTTATTTTTTTAATCCCATTTTTAAGTGAGAAAACTAGCAGGCAGTATGGCTAAACCCGGAAAGCTGTATCATGGTGACAATTTGTCAGGAAGCTGCTGGCCAGATATTATATGCTGTGTACTTCAGAGGAGGAAAAAAAAAAAAGTCCCCAAATGAACTAGAATTGGCAAAGCTCCAGGGAAGGCTGGGCTAGCACTGGTCATCTTGGTGCCCGAAATGAGAATAGATTGGGGGTGGCACCTGCTAGCTCAATGGCAGTCCTTCCTTACCCCTGCCCTTCAGTTCCCAGAAGAAAAACACCCCACCTGCTGAAATAGCTATCCTGTTCCAGACAGTCTTATTTAACCCCCTTTTTAAACATTCTTCACAAAGCTGGGGTTTTTCTGTGTTCCTAAGCTAGTAGCTGGCTGCTGGTTAGAACATCAAGGTGCTTCGTCAACACTTTCTGTGCACTCCTGAGATAAGAGAGGCATGCTGAGCCCTGCCTAGGCAAGGTGGCTTTAGCACCAGAGTAAAGGTTGCTTGTTTAGTCTGGCCAAAATTGCTGTTGGGGTGGCTTTCTGCCTCCTTGATTCAGTGCGGGTGCGTCTGGCTCCAGCTTGGGAATTACCTAAGAACCCTGGCTCCTGATGGGGGGATAGCAGAGGCTCCAGAGGCTCTGACTGAAGCTCTGCTGATGGGCAGGGGGCAAAGGCCCTGTGTAAGCATCAAGCTCTCCTGCTGTGTCTTGCAAGATAACAAGCCTCCTAGAGTGGCTTCTTAGCTTGGCTTTTAATTTTAAGATGATCTTCATAAGAAGAGGAGAAATGTGCATTACCCTATTTCGTATAGATTGGCAAAGTGAAACAGAACAGATCCACTTCCTCCTAACGTTTAAACTGCAAGTAAACCTTAAATGTTATCAATAAGTCTGGTCCTTGAAAAATGAACACGTAGGTAGGGACCTAACGTGGTAATACCCTTAGATGAAGGGCAATACCCTGAACATCCTGACGAACTTCAGAAGTGATCAGTCTTTGTGAGCTACAGTGAGGCTGCAGGGGATATCCACGCGAAGCTCTCCAGGCTGTCAGAAGCACCTAGCTTATCGGGACCCTTCTTCCAGCAACAGAAAGCCCTCAGGGTGGGTTTAAAAGAAGGGGGGAGCTGGTCTAGCAGCTCTTTGCAGTCCTGGTGAGCCTGGCTTTGCCTGTGAAGGACTAGCTCTGGCCCTCAGCTGAGCTGGTTTGGTTTGTTGATCCGGTAGAAAAATACTGCACTTTTTTTCTGGCTCAGTTTGTTGTTCCAGTTGGCTAAATCAGTGCAAGGGATGTGGCAGGAGTAAGAGTCTGGGAAATACCAAGTCAATTCAGCCTGTTTTTCTTAATTGTACTTTTAATTACTGTTCCTTTGGACCACGCAGATACCTAGCTGCCCAGTGACAAGAAGGAGCAAGAGTCTTGCCAGGCACAGCAAGGAAAACCAAGCACCCCCCAACCTCCTAACCCCAGGCAACAAGATGGGAAGCCTGTGAGGAGGAAGCTCTGCTGGGGCACATCTCCTGCTTGCTGGTGTGCACCTCGATGAGATGCCACCAGCCCAAAGTGGGCCTGGGGGACCTTCGAGGGCCCTCCTGCCTGTGGTGCTCCCACCGCCTCAGGGGCACTGACTGTGCAAACCGCTTTCTGTGGCCTGTGGGGCCTTCCCTCCGGCCAGACAGGGCCGTTTCAAGCGGCGGGGGCTCGCACCCCCTACCCAGATGAGCCCGGGGAACCACGGCTCCGGCTTTCGGCACGGC
>NW_009624824.1:0-9132 GCF_000690535.1 Cariama cristata | reverse complement strand
GGGGAGTGATTACATGATTTAAATGCTGAAGTGTTAAGAGACGGTATTCATTCCAGCAATTTCAGCTAGACAAACTACAATATCAAATGAAACTGAAATTCAGATTAACTCCTTCAACTTGCTTAAGAAAGAATGGCCCAAGTACAAATAAAAATCTAGCAAATGCTTTGCCAGTGCAATCAATATCCAGCTTTACTGTGGTAGTGCTCTACTTCTCAGTCCTTTAGTAGGAAGTAGAAACGCAGCCTACAGCTATCTGCAACAGAGTCAGTCACTTCAATTTAACTCAAAAAAAATCTGCCTGGCAGACAGGGAGCTGGTCTCCACAATCGTGATTTTATAACAAAACACAAGTGTCAGGTAAAATTACATCTGGCAACTAGACTTCTACCATCTTACTCATCCAGTCAGCCAAATAGAAATACCTACAGACCCTTCATTAGAGGTTATTCATCTGCAATACACAGTAATTTTTCATCTGTTTCATATAGTTTACAGTATTCTGCCACACACTGCGATATTTCTGTGCTTTTAATTTCAAAAATCCCATTAAGAAATGTTTGTTCCATGTTCATTTTGTTTCTTTATTAAAATGAATCTCTTAAGATTATCGTAGCTATAATTCCAAGCTACAAAGATGCCATCTAACAGAACTGAAACCCTTGATCACTTCCCTCATCCCCCTAAAAACCTGCGCCTGGGTGGTCAAGCTGTGCCTCATAAGCTCAGTCATAAACAGGCCAACAGCAGCTTCTAACAAATGAGATGGTTGCTTGCTTTGCAGAGAGCTGAAGGATTCCACCAGAGACAACAGGATGTACAAAATTAATGAAAGCAAATGCATTTAGCAGACAATACATACATTCTCAACCCACAGTGGGTTTCATCTCACCAACTTTAGAAATCTGAAATTGTACATTGAAATCTAAGATGGTGGTCTAGAGTCCCTTTATAGTCAATAAAGAGAAACAAGCTTCTCCCTAAAGAGGCATGTCAGTCTCTAGTCATCTGATCCTAAGAGATTTCTTAAAGTACCAGGCAACTATCCACAACGAATGTTTTCTTATGGTTGGAGCAGAGGGATGTTGTTTGGTGTCTTTAGTGAGAAGAAGTCTGCAGCGACAGCCTAAGAGTAATCTGTTATTCAGGAATAAGTTTGAGAAGAAATTATGAGGAGGGGTTTATAAAGTGTTAGGGGAGGAAAAGCTAAGATACAGGAAACACCGGTAGCAGGAACATCTGATTACCGTGCTAGGGTGGAACTATAAAGCAAAAAATCTATAAAGTACAGGACTGCATTAGTTCGGCTGCTCAGGGAACAACAAACACCAAAATGGTCTCAACATATATTCCTCCTACACTTTTGTATATTCAGCAGAATAATAGGTCCTTTATAGACTTCACAGAATCAAATTCTTTCAGTAGTACATTATAATATGCCAACATTTCAATAGTTGGCACTGACTTTTGCAAAATCGAGCTGTCTGAAGCCTTGCAGCAGCCCTGAATCAATGGCAAAGAGCCTTAGTGAACAAAACAGACACAGTTGCCCCTACTGACACACTCAGCTTTTTCCACCACCATTTCAGTTCTCATCGTCCTCACAACATGCATGTTGGATCACCTCTGCTGGGTTAACAAGCTCTCTTTACCTCTCTCCTGTCTATATACACTCTCAAAAGAATGCATCAGAGGAACTAATAGACCAATGACCTGGTCAACAACTGAAAGAACAACCACAGTTTTCCCAAGAGCAACTTTTCAAAGCAACGCTAAAGAAGAAAGAGCAAAAAGATCTGGCATAGCCTAGCTCCATATATGCTAGCAAGCATATCTCAAATTAAAAATAAAAATTAAAAGCCGTATATGTCTGGGGAAGGGGAACTTGAGCACAACCCCCATTCCTCATCCCCCTGCGCTGCTCGGGGGAGGAGGTAGAGAAGTCAGGAGTGAAGATGAACTCAAGAAAAAAAGGAGGGGAGAGGGGAACGTGTTTTTAGATTTGTTCTTATTTCTCATTATCCTACTCTGATTTGATTGACAAAGGTGAGGAAAGACAAGTGGCAGCGCTGGACCTTAACACCTGCATACATGCTGTGAGATAGCTCTCCTGCCATGGTGTGAACCTACTGTTTTTCAATATGGACATAGCATAAACACCCTGACACATGATCAGTTTATGCATGAGCTTGTGGGTCCACTTGATCTGACAACTGCAGAACACTCTTCAGGATAATTACCAAACATAATTATCACAGAAGTAGTCTTAGAATACCATGGGAACATTCCTGTTCAGTAGCACATCACCCTTTTTTACAGTTTTTACTTTAAAAGTTAAGTCCCTTTTTTAATTCACTGGTACCTCCCAGTCTTTCCAGAAATCTCTACCATGAACATGTCAGATTAGCTTTATTTCTGTCTGCCTTCTCTCCTGTGTTTCATGGTCAGTCTCTTCTCTCCTTTTTTTCTCCATCTAAAATATTTTCCTCTTGTTTCCTCCTTTCACCATTCCCTGAGCCAAATCCTTTGAGGAATTGATATGACATTAGCAGGATATCACTCAGTTTATGGCTTTGTTATGCTTTATATCATTCTCTACCTTTGTATTTATTTCATTGTTTAGGTCAAACATTCATAGACTCATTTAGGTTGGAAAAGGCCTTTCAGATCATCAAGTCCAACTGTAAACCTAACACTGCCAAGTCCACCAACATGATACACTCTTGGGACAGGGACTCTCCTAATTTTATCTGTGCTTACCTTACTGGAGCCCTGTTCCCCATTTGCCCTACATGGTAAAAGTTTATGAACAGTAAATAACATTATTGAGAAGTTTAGGTCTAAAGAAAACAGACAAGCCCACCAGCCAATAAAAAATATAGGTTCAGTTCTCTAACCTACCACAGACTTCTGTGTCTGTGTGACCAAGCTACAAAGGCTGGGAAAGTACCCATTTATCAAATTCTGGCTGGCCACACACCGAGAAAACTGTTCTTAAGACTGGCAGCAGTGTCATTACAGAAAGCCAAAGGGGATCAGTGTCCCGCAGTATGGCAGTTATTTGAGTAACTTAGGAAAGTCAGGTGTGAGACTTTGAAAATGAGGAAAACAGCATTTAAATTTACTTATTGTTTAGTGAAAGAAATGGATGCATTGATTTGTGGGGCTTTAGGAGGGCAGTTAGGCTCATGAGTTCGGAAAAAGAGGAAGCATGTTAGTCAAATTAACATCAGCAGAGGTTTACTGACACACAGCAAATTACATTACCGTGATCAAGACAGAAGTTACAAATACCAGTTAAAGGACAGATCTGACATGAGTTCATTAAGTCATTTGATTTCAAAAATGGTCTGCTTTGTTTCTGACTCTTCACCAGTAGGTAACAAGAAGTGGCAAGGAATCAACAGTGCTGCTAGGGTTGCAAACTGTATTAATGATTTGTAGCCAGATGTCTTCAGTGGAAGGAAGTAGGAAAATGACAAGTTCTCCCATCATCGTTTATGTTTAATCTAAAATTGTCATACAGCTACTAGTTGCATGTCAGAGGGATTTTTTAACCAGTAGAAGCTACAGGGATCAAAACCCAGCCTATATCATTCACTGTAAATATGGATAATCTACAGAATTTCATCCCACAACGCTACAGTGACTTTTTTCCAAACAAAAGATATGAACACAGCCTATTCAAAATCTAGAGCAAAATTATCATGCTAAGCTGGATTCTTATGTCTGGACAAAATTTTATACCTTCTCTAAGGGAGATGCTGATTTAGCTTTATTTAAAATCTATTTACCTAGCTATCTTGCTATAAAGTGTGACTAGTAAATATTGTTCTAAAACCTATAGGAAACCTACTGTAGTATTTTCTTTACATTGTATAACACTTATAACTAATCAAATGATGTGCTTTTGTAAAGTTTCCAATGCAAGATCGTTTAGCTATAGATCAATCTTAAGGTGATATGACACACTAGCCAGATAAATGTACATATTTAACACTCCAAAAGCAAGTCAATTCCCTCTTAGAAGTGAACTACTTTTATTTTTAGTACCCTTAGAAAGTATGCAACTTTCTATAGTACATAACTTTTCCAAAGATGAACAGCTGCAGACTAAAGTTAGTCAAAATATAGAAAATTTTATAGAAAATTATGATTCTAGAAAATCAAAGCATTTCTTCGAAATTACTTTTTTCCAGCAATTTGAATTGGAAAGAAGTAAAATTTTTATTTAGGTTTTTTTCTGTTTTATTTTACTGTGTTATTTCATTTTGCTTTTCTGAGATATCATCGGTATTTATATAAGAAAAATGTAAGGCATCATAAAATACCTCAACAAAATAATATTATAAAGTTTACTTGCAATGTTTTGGAATATTTTGTCCTACCTAGTATGAAGTTCTTTGAAAGTCTTTCAATTCCACTAGAAATACAGAATTCTTTACTTCTATGTTTACTACCTACACACTTATTTATCTATCTCTCTGCTTTGTTGCTATTTGATTGCTTCCAAAGTACGTCCTTGTTTACATGACGAGTTAAGAGCCTCACTCTGGACAGATATTAATTACATGCCATTCTTTGGTGTAAGTTCAAGGAAACTAGTTCCACAACAATTAAATCAAGCAATTAGAATGATCTTGTTCCCCACTGTTGCAAGCTTTGCTATGGAACAGATCGGTCACATAATTCATTATTGTTTGACAGTGACATTTTTTGACTACTGTAGTGAAACATTTAAATCACAATAAATAGTTTTAGGGTCACGTACAATTTTTTTTTCTCCCCCAGCTCTACCGCTATCAGTAATGCATTTAGAACTTGTTCCAAAGTCCAAAGTCAATCAAAGAGGCTATACTGACTTGAGTGCTTTTGTGGAATTGCTCTTAGAGGGGTGTTATACACACGTATCTTGTAGGATTAGTGTGCGACAAATATGAAGTGGTAACAATGGGTGTTTTTACATTACTTTTAAAAATTTATTTGATTGGAATCTTAAAATATTTTTCATTGTGAGATAGTGTACTAACACTGGAAACTGTATAGCAAGGATGAAATCTATTAATATAGCCTGTTTATCAACCAGCTTTATCACAATATCATAGAATAGTTTGGATTGGAAAGGACTTTTGAAGGTCATCTAGTCCAACCCTGCTGCAATGAGCAGGGACATCTTCAACCCAATCAGGTTACTCAGAGCCCCATCCAACCTGACCTTGAACACTTCCAGAGAAGAGACATCTACCACGTCTGTGGGCAATTTGTTCCAGTGTTTCACCACTCTCATTGTAAAAAAATTCATCCTTATATCTAGTCTAAATCTACCTTCTTTTGGTTTAAAACCATTACCCCTTGTCCTGTCACCACAGGCTCTGATAAAAAGTCTGTCCCCATCTTTCTTATAAGCCGCCTTTAAATACTGAAAGGCTGCTCCAAGGTCTCCTTGGAGTCTTCTTTTCTCCAGACTGAACAACCCCATCTCTCTCAGCCTGTCCTCACAGGAGAGGTGCTCCAGCCCTCTGATTGTCTCCATGGCCCTTCTCTGGACTCACTCCAGGAGGTCCATGTCCTTCTTGTGCTGAGGATCCCAGAGCTGAAGGCAGCACTGCAGGTAGGGTCTCACGAGAGGGGAGTAGAGGGGGAGAATCCCCTCCCTCGACCTGCTGGTCGCGGTGCTTTTGGTGCAGTCCAGGGTACGGCTGGCTTTCCGGGCTGCGAGTGCAAAATATCAATTCATATCTAGCTTTTCATCCACCAGTATTCCCAAATCCTTCTCTGCAGGGCTGTTCTCAATTCCTTCATCTCCCAGCCTGTATTGATACTGGGGAATATCACTTCATATTTGAAATAACATAGCAGCACTGTGAATATGAGGACATAAGTGACTCCAAAATATCCCTCTGATTTAGCCCAGGAGATATTTCGGCAGAAGATGCTCTTGAAAGCTTTCTGATTTAACATGAAAGCAATGCCAGAAATCATTTTGTTTCTGTTGATGTGTATAAGCCATCGTCAGTAGTGTTGAAAGGCATATGTGGAGTCAAGAAGCAGCATAGTTGTGATCACTGATGAATGCAAGATGCCTGAGGCGAATAAGGGCTCTGTTGCGTGTTCTTTAGGGATACTGCAAGGCAGAAGTGTTAGAATGTGCCTGAAGGTGGACCCAAAGGAGGTGGGAAGCAGGAGTGGATGCTGGTTATGTGGGCTTGTGATGGAATACACAACCAGTACCATCCATGAGATAAAATGAACTAGTAAGCTACTTTTTGATGGCTCTTAACAGTGAAATATCTTTCTACATTAATTCAAACGTGGTAAGTCTTGATTTAGCAGTATCCTAATTAGATAAAATGATACAGCCATTGAAATGCTACATATGCCCTACTTACAAAAGAAGAAAAAAAAAATCAAGCCTGCTAATGCCGTTATAACTAACAAGTGTGAGTGCATGATTAAAGCACATGAGAGGAAAGCATCAATCAAAAATGAAAACTAGAGAGACATACATTAGTAATGTCTAATAAGGGTTTCAGACGTGAAGATATGTGACAAAATCTCTTAATATTTAAGTATTATACAAGCTCAGTGCAATAGTTTTTCTCTGTATGAGGAATACATCATATTCAGATTCTTCCAGTGGATCTGGAAAGAGAAATGGATAAGAAAATTTACAGTCATCAAAATGCTGGCACAGATGTATACCTTTCTTCTTCTTTATTTAGCAGCAAATCCTCATCTGTGTGTGATTTCATATGTTTGTTCTTCAGGAGACCTGACCTAGAACAAGCATGACCAAAAGATACAGAGGTTCTCTTTCAAGTCTGTGAGTTACCATCTTCTTGGCTCAAAATTATTGACCTGAAATGCAGTTTCCCCTTATATGTTCTACTATTATTTTTCTACCAGTACTGTCACACAATCCCCAAAGTGGTACTGGCAACAAACATCTCATTCTCTCCAGTTCTCTACAGGTCAAGACTTTTCTCTGCTTTAAAATCTAATTATTTGAAAGGATGTCAAGTAAGAATGTTTTCACACTCATATAAATAATTTTATCACCACAATTTCTGATCAATTCCTTGGCCACAAGCATCTTTAGTGTCCCCTCTAAGGAAAGAAAGACAAATAAAACCAAAAATCTGTAAGGCAAATTTGAAGTTATATTTGAGTTAAGGCATTTTAAAATCTAATCTTGGATGAAAATTGGACATGAGCTGGCAATGTGTACTCGCAGACCAGAAAGCCAACCATGTCCTGGGCTGCATCACAAGAAGTGTTGCCAGCAGGTCGAGGGAGGGGATTCTGCCCCTCTGCTCTGCTCTGGTGAGACCCCACCTGCAGTACTGCCTTCAGCTCTGGTGCCCCCAACAAAAGAAGGACATGGACCTGCTGGAGTAAGTCCAGAGGAGGCCTACGAAGATGATCAGAGGACTGGATGACCTCTTCTGTGAAGATAGACTGAGAGAGTTGGGATTGTTCAGCCTGCAGAAGAGAAGACTCCAGGGAGACCTTACTGCTTATAAAGTGGGCTTATAAGAAAGATAGAGAAAGACTTTTTACCAGAGCCTGTAGTGACAGGACAAGGGGCAATGGTTTTAAACTGCAAAATGGTAGATTTATATTGGATGTAAGGAAGAAATTTTTTACAGTGAAGTTGGTGAGACACTGGAATAGGCTGCCCAAAGAAGTGTTGATGCCCCATCACTGGAAGTGTTCAGGTGTGATGAGGCTTTGAGCAATGTGATCTAGTGAAAGATGTCTCTGTCCATGGCAGAGGTCTTGACCTAGATGATCTTTAAGGTCCTTTCCAACCCAAATCAATCTATAATTCTATAGTCTTTAAAGTCACTTGATCTAGCTGGAGATTATTTGTTTGCTTATTTTGACAGCAGAGAAATTGTAAAAGGCATTCCACAACTCCACAGCAAATAAACATCTCAGCAAGAACTTAATCATGGTGAGAAAGAATTTTTCTGTTTAGAGTTACAAGAAAATAACAACGTCAAATAATGATTAATAAACCTCACAGAAATAGAAAGAAGTTTTGTTCAGCCTACAGAAGCAAATAAAAAAAAGGAAGAAATCAAAATGCTATGCAACAAATAATCCTTTCTTGGTGGTTTTTTCTTATAAAAAACAGTTAAAAATTTGTTCTTAAAGTTCTTATCCTCAAAGATTTACTAATGCTGAAACTGCTTTCAATATCTCTTGCTTTTATTTCAGAATTCTTACATAGGGTCTGTAAAAGCCTTTGTAGTGCTGATTTAAAAGAAAAACTCTTCTAGAATATATGTAAGCTGTACTGGAAAATAAAATTTATATATAAGCTGACTATAGATATAATGACTGAATAGAAGGTGTAACATTTTAACAGTAATATTGATTAACCCTTGGAACAAACTGGTGACAAATACTTGTAATTTGGATATTTTAATTGTCCATTAGATGTGTGTTTAAATATACATGCTCCAGCTCCCAAGCTCAGTAGTGTTGCTGTGTATGGTAGGAAAGAAGACTCTCTAAAGCATGAGCAATGGCAGAATTCTCTGGTCTGTCTTGCCAGACTTTACTTTTTTGCTTTCACTCAGTGATTTCTGTTTGAGAACAGTATTCTGTTTGGAAAGAGATCTTGAAATGTATTAGACATTTTCAAAGCATACTCCTTCTTAGTATGGTAAATAAAAGAATTATAGTGAAAAATAACAAACGAACCAACCAAACCAACAACAAAAAACCCCCACAAAATACAAAACCACATGACTTTTTGTCTGATAAATCATAAACATAAAACTAAATAATTTACCAAAGTAAAGAGACTTAGAATGGGCATATCTTGATTAAATCTGCCCATTAAAAAAGACAATAGAAAACATAGTCGATATAGATCAGACTAAATGAGACACTAAAACTTAGATAATCTTAAAGAATGGAAAAATAGAAATGAGATTAAATAAATCATCAGAAATTACATTATCATAAATGTAAACAGTGTTTAAAAGAGCTTTTGCTGCCATTTAAGGTTTATCACATTAAAGCACAACAGAAACACCTCATATGTCAATCAATCATACAATGACTGTGATCCAACAGCGTGATAGCCAGATAAGGGAAAATTAAATAAAAATTTATTTT
>NW_009624823.1:4647-12425 GCF_000690535.1 Cariama cristata | reverse complement strand
GCCCCTGCAGTTTCCTGGGGGTGAGACCCATCCTCCGCCTTCCCCACGAGGAGCTCAGCGGAGACCAAGAGAACAAGCCCAGACATGCAGAAATAGTTCTGTTTCAGCCAAACCAGGGCAGATGAGAACTCTGCAAGAAAAAAAATGAAGTCTTAAAGTCAGTAAAGCTTAATGTGATAATGAATCTGAAGAAGGATGAGGGCAGAGAGGAGAAAAAGCCAGAAAACTCAAAAAAGCAGAGTAGTCTAAAGGAGCATTCTGCAATTACAAATAACATTGAACTGAAATAGGCCTAATGTAAACAATCACATGCATTTTAATCAACTGAATTTCAAGTAACAATCTCCAAATCAATCTAAGTTCATATTCGAAATGCATTCTTAACCATCACAACATAAGTACCACAGTAGAGCTTTCAGTTCTCTGTTGTATAAGCTGGAGACCATTTTCAGAGCAAGACAGCCTCATTTTTTGAGCTATTCTGCTTTTTCCACTAGACAAAAAAAGCTTCTACTGTACTAAAATTTGTACTAAATGCTGTACTAATTTCATAGAAACTTTCTGAAGTTTTAATGAAATACACTAGCATACCACAAACTACCCACCACCACCACCCAGAAACACCAGATTCTGAATACTACTTAGATACATCAGTCCTTAAAATGGGTCTTTAAAATCATCACAGAAAAACAACGTGGGTCAGAATGCCATCAACACTATAGGACTGTAGCAATAGCTTAAGATCAGAAATTAAAATTTTCCTGAATGGTGTTTTTTCAGTGTTGTTTTTTGGTTTTGGTTTGGTTTTGTTGGTTTGGTTTTTTTGTTTTGGTTTGGGTTTTTTTGTTTGTTTTTTTTTTTTTCTTTTTTTTTGACTGCAAATTCAATCACTTTCCACAGACCTTACACAGTAAATTAAGATTCACAGCAGATTTCTGGGGTAGTTTTTTTTTGTTTTGTGGTTTTCTTTTGCTTTGGTTTTGTTTCATT
The DNA here is from genome assembly GCF_000690535.1 of Cariama cristata. Lineage (NCBI taxonomy): Eukaryota > Metazoa > Chordata > Aves > Cariamiformes > Cariamidae > Cariama > Cariama cristata. The sequence continues at coordinate 11,435 of NW_009624823.1, read as the reverse complement.
TTGGAGGACTCTAAGAATACACAAAAGTACAAGAGTTTTTTTTAAAAGCAAAAAGGTGAAGCAAGTTCAGTTATGTCAAATACAAAGTACTGATAAATTGGTATCAGCTGATGCATTACTACATGAGAAAAAATAGCAAGAATTAGGTTAAAAACATTAAAATGTTATATTAAACCCAAGTTATTTAATGCGATTTATAAACTTGCTTCCAAAAATCATACCACTGTTGATTTAAGACTTGGTTTAATGAAAGTTTCTTTCTGCGCTTCTACCACTGCAAAATTACATGTTTCTTGCTTACTGACCTGCTTCTGCATATTGAACAGGAAACAGGAGGAAATAGCATCTTCCACGGGGCACCCTGGGAGAGAAGATGAAGGCAAGAGCCACTTACTCTTTTTGGAGGTCACCGGTGACACAGAACACAGTTGGTCCTGCTTCTTCATTAGCTCTCCAGGCTGCCGGTCACCACCAAGGACTACTGGGCCCTGGGGATAAAAAGTGACACTGAATTCCACTCATAGAAGCCATAGCACAACAAATATTTCTTAACTATGCTCCAAGAGGGAAGGAAACAACTTAGGAGTTACATTTCTATGGCAACGTCATTAATTCAAATTTTAAGTGTTCTCTCTAAACGAGGGGAAGCAGTTTAAGGAGGAAAAGTTACTAGGCCAACATCAATGCTGTTTGTTTTTCCCAGAAGAGCTGTCCACAACCATGGCTCATAATTAATAGGCTGCTTTCAAGGTCCTCCAGCTCTGCTCACAGCTTCAGGGAGGTATAACTGAGACCAGCAAAAAGGAAATTAAGGCACAGCAGTGCCCTCAGGACACTACTTGCTCAATATCATTGGTCATGGACCAGCAGACATTGGTGACTGTGATTGTAGACTAGACTATTCAGACAGTGTAGATTACTTAGAATAACACGGCAGTAATTAACAAGTACTGCTCAAAAGATGATCCTTGCCATGAAGGCCACCATCCTCCCTTCACACTATTTCATTTCCATTTTTATAATGGCCACTCTGCAGTTCTGTTTCTGCGACTCCACTCACACCTATCCTCTCCAGCCCTACCAGTGTCTGCCTTGTGGCATACACACAATGCTCTACACACTGACCTATTTCTCTTAACAATCTTCTCCGTACTCAACAGCAGCTTAACAGTTTCTCACACCAGCAAAATGTCTCTTTAGTAAAAGAGATTGGTAGAAAGGAGCTGGAAAGTTAGCATTCCTTACGGGGAAATGTAATGTTACTCACTGTGTAGTCTACACTTTATAGCACCTGTGATATAATTATGCACATACTTGTAAATGGAAGAAAATATTATGCAGAACAATTAACTTCTTCCATGCATTTGCAGTCATGTCTGTATAAACATCATAACAGTAACTGCTTTACAGTGAATTAAAGATAATCATAAGCTAAATTGGTTAAAGAAATACTGAAACACAGCTAGGAAGTTCCAGTTACTTAGAAAAGATTCCAAGCATCTTTAAGTTCGTATTTTCCTTCATCTTCTTGTGCTGCCTTACAGACTGAGGTTATGAAAGTCTAGGGCCCTTAGGAATGATCATTTTCCCTAGCATTAGAGTGGAATCAAAGAGCAATCCAGATCAGAAAGTAAACCTGGAGGTCATCTGGTCCAAGCCTGCACTCGAAGCAGGTCTGACTGACCTCTCCTTGGCAATCCTAGCCAAGAATGCCAATAAGTTAAGGCTTTCCTCACACCCGAGGTCTTGCAGGAACACCTGCAAAAGTGTACGAGGAATAAAGCTGTATAGGCACTGCTCTTTATCTTTGTCAGAGACACATTATACCCCAAGTGGAATAATAACTTTTTTGATAAATTTAAAACTTATCCAACATATTTGATTCTTAAAGGCTGATGCAAAAGGGAAGAGCATTTATCCTGAGAAAACAGACACATACGCAATAAGGACAATAACTAAACCAGTTCTCCTTCCAGAGAAAGGGCAACACTCAAGCCAAGTCAAAATCCTTACATTCTGCTTTCCCCCCGCCCCCCCGCCAAAGTCTAGGGAAATGAGCTTTGCAGTTTACACTGAAAACCAAACAGATTCAAATAATTTCAAATCGGAACATGAGAATTATTGCAAAAGTTCAGAAGCATCTTGAAAGGACTAAGTCAAGTGTTTCCAGAGACTTTTGTGGTGGACTGAGAGGCTCTTAAAAGAGGAAACCCCAAAAAGCAGTTCAAGTTTTGAAGATGGAAAGCTTTAGTTTTTTTCCAGAAAATCTAGTCACATAGAAGCAAGTTATCATTCTAGTCAAGAAATGAGTATTCATCCTACCCATTTTCTACCATAATGCTTCTCAGATATTGAAAGTGAAACTTGAAAAAGGTCACGGCCTAAAAGAAAAGTATACGACTTGTGTACCCAGCATTCTGAGATGTAAAGATCCATGTGCTTTAAACGATACTACTTTCGAGCAGGCATCAAGGCCTGAAAGAGAAGTGGTGCCTGCGAGCATCTCTGATGGTACCCTGGCACTACGCCAGTTTAGAAACCAACACTTGCAAGGCCCAGTTTGCCGGCTTACGTCCCTGTGGAGCCCCGTTCCGTTAATGAACTGCTCTGCTTGGACAAAACGATGAAATTAACCCCTCTCCCTCTCTCAGCAAGTTCTTACTATAATCTTTCTGGAACAGACACAAGTCACAGCCCACAGAAGATAAAGGCAACACCTCCTCCTGGTATGGGACTACCTCAAAAGTTTTTTCTCCCCCCTCTCACCCTTATTTTCACAAAGAAAATACCATTCTGCTAAAGAAATAGCCAGTTAGTAGCTTCCAGAGAACCTCCCAAGTCATAAAACAGAAGGTTAAAATTACCTTGGCAGCACAAAGTCACTTGTAGATATCTGTCTGCTGTCTTATTCCATATTCCAAGTCGGCGATTTGAGCCTGCAACCACGTCCAATGGCAAATAACGGCTGCTTTCTCCATCGCTCACTGGCACTCTGCATGATGGCGTCTGAAAAGCAAAAGTTTGCATGTGCTTATCATTTAACAGTTTCAACACTGAAAGCAATCTGACAAATTCAAGAACAATTTCGCTACTAAAAAGTGATTAAGAGTCTGTGGTAGATACAGGACAAATGAGTTTCCCCCCACAAATTCTACCAATATTCAGCCTTAATTTACAACTCCCATCCCCAAGATAGAGTGGCCAATACAATTCTTCAACTACACAACAAAATATATTAAAAATCAGCAGGTATCATTATTTTGACTATCACAAACCAATGCAGGAGTCCAGATCTTTCTAGGTAAGCACAGAAACAACTTCTCTCCTCTGCAAATTTGGGGGGTGGAAATCACAAAAAGAACTGCCTGAAGGGACAAAGTCCTGGCTTGTGCTGCTGACCACAGAGCAGGACTAACCTGTGTGTGACTCCTCATAGCTGTTTGTCTAACAAGTTCTTAAAAACCTCCTCCGACAGAAATCCCATGTGTCCTTCAGGAAGGTATGCCAGTGCTTCACTATCTCAGCTGTCTATTGCTTGAACCTCTGCTGCCAAAACAGAAGACCATCACACCAGTGCCATGTAGAACACCAGATATTAAAACACCCACACAGATAAAACTTCATTTATACTCAAACTAAGAGTAAGTATTGTCTTCACTGAAAGTTACTGTTGGAATGAAGGTTCACCTGAAAGGACTGCACCACAGCTCCAGCCGATGGGCTGTGTTTAAGCGTCAGGCACTGGGCAGTAACCTCACCAGCCTCCCGAAGAGCATCCCTGCTTGGCAGTCAGGACCTTTAGGCTACACACAGACAAGCAATGACAACCCACACCACGGCACTTTAAGAAGTTGTCATGCCTAGCACCAATGACAGCCTGTGGTACACACGTTATACCCGGGGGGGAGGGAAGGCAGATAAGGTCCCACGTCTAGTAAGCAGTTTGAATTTCTTTTGCTGCGAGAGAAAAATCACCTTGCATAACATCACGTTTTTTCATCATTTTAGCGTTACAGTTTCAGCTATACTGCTCACTAAACAGCCCCACAAAGAACTTCATCACTGCAAACTGACACACACGGATGGAGTTTACTGATAAGAGCTTTTCCACAGAGGAAAATACTTGATGCAAGTACATTCTCAATCCACAATGGGGAGTTTTAATACGCAGCTCTGAATTCAGTGACCTGGGGCTCTGTGTAATTCTGGGTGGCAGCACCGTGGAGGGGAGAGCTGGTATCTCATCCACATAACACAGCACAAGGCAGGCCTTTGTGGGCTGCGGGGGATCCTACAGCAAGGTTGTTCTTACGAAGTGAAAGTGTTCTTCTCTTTCGATACCTGCACCCATAAATAAATATACAATCCTAAGACAACCTTGTGGCTTAGATTTTCTCACAGTTTTGTTATGTCCAAGTAAATAGTCTAAGAAAGCTCACAAATACTAAATACACTTAGCATTTGATCTGAATTTATGGAGACTGAAAGAAGCACACATTCAAATAATCCTTGTAATAGAAGCAAAATAAAAGCTTCACAACAGTACTTCAGCCACTTTAGAGTTGGAAACAGTGGCTAATGCAAACACCACTTTAAGTGGAAGTTTGTGAAAGTTCTGGTGTATGCTTTTTGCTTTTGCACCAGTAGGTTGCAAAAACTTCAAAAACCTTTTAGTGCAGGTAGGAATATGCCTGCCAAAAGAATAGGGATAAAAAAATAATTTAATCTTCTGTTCTTAACTCAAGACCACTCATTTCAATCTGATGTAATTCAACTCAATCCTCTATTATCAACCCCATGGTGGGTTTGTTTTTTTTTTTTTCTTCTCTCTTCAGAAAGTGCATCATCTACTTTACATCAACAATATGACGGCTAAAAGAACAAAGACCAGAGAACAACTAGGGCTAAAAGCACTTTGGGGAAATGTTAAGAGGCTCCTATTCATCCACGAGGGGAGTTTGCTGTATCTGCACAGGATCAGACTACAGTTTAAGAACTCTTAATTTTAATTAAAGAAACAAATCAAAGAATTACTTAGAGCAATATACCAAATGTAAGAACAGAGCACTGACTAGATGAAAAAAAAACAAACCCAGATCTCTCAGATAAAGAAACACTTTGGATTTTCTTTAAATGAAAGCTTCTGGAAACAATTAGGAATCAATATGCGAGCGGAGAGATAAAACTCAGAAGGGGCCCCAAGCAAGCGACGCAGGTTGGAAGCAACTTCAAAGAGTCCAGTTAGCACAGCAGTGAATGAGAGCCTCCCGACTGACCAGGTCAGGCCACGGGGAAACCAAGGCACAATCCGACCGACCACTGTGTAACGAGGTTCTCTCACAGGACCTTTAGCTGATACGCGCCGCTGAAAGGAGACCAACTTTCACCGATGCAACACCTTACAACCCAAATGCTGTATCTTCAAAGCACAGTTTACCTCTCAGCCTGAAATCTGTTTTATTGCAGACATTTCCTTTTATTTAATTCATTTTTATGAGTACTACCATCTTACTCTTCCAAAGATCTCAACTTTTTTTTTTTCCCCCTCCTCCAAACATACTACAGCAAGAACATGTTGTTTCAAATGCCTGAAAACACTGGAGCATCTAACCTTTTCTCTCTCAGTCTTCAAATGTGGCAATGCAACATGCAGAAATTAAGGTGGACAAGCCTACTTTACTAGATAAAAACAATCACTGTTCAAAAGCAGCCAGTAAAAAAAAAAGTTTAAAAGTAATTCTGAACTAATGTCTAAAAAGAAATTAAATAATAGGAAGGGGTTTTCAGGCTACAATTCCATTTGGGAATTACATTCCCACCAGAACTCCTTCCAACTCCACTCTGATTAAACAAAATTGTAGATTATAACACCAACTGATGCAGTGGTCTTCTGTCAAGCTGAGTAATTCCCAGGGCACTAACATCTTCCATTAGCTGGTAACGCAGAGCCATAGAAAGACGAAAGGCAAACTGAAGGCTTCCTCAGAATTGCTACTTTAGCCTAAGAATTCACAAGTGTACCAGTACATAGTGTAATATAAAAACCTGTAACAATCCATTCCAGCAGTCTACACCCATGTAAGTCTTGTTATTTAGGGCTGGGTAAAGTGTCTCACCTTCTACATGTCAGCTGGCTACACTGGAAGAAGGGAGGCAAACGTGCAACTCATACCAGGTTGTGTGCTTGGCATGCAGTCTTAATTTTGATTCCTAAAAAACATGGTATACTAGCTTTACTTGCATTTTCCATTCATATCTTTAAGATACGGGTTAATCTTTCCCAATGGCTCTAAAAGAGTTAACCACAACAAATACAATACACAAATGAATTCTTCATAGGCACCTTACTGAATTCCCAAATCCAGGCAAGTCCCCAGAATACCCAAACAAAAATAATATGATGCAATTAGAGTTTTAAAAGCCAAATTTCTGACGTCAGTGCTTTTCAGATTCTAGTTGTACAGAAAATTAAGAAAATGCCTGTAATATGAAAAGGAGTCTATCTGTTACAACAGCAAATTATTAGTACCAAATTGCTCTTGGGGACAGTCATAAAACAAATTCGATTAGATACCAAGCATTCTGAATAAATTCAAGACAACCTGTGGGAGCATTCATATGGATAATTAGCTAAATTTATATTACATTTACTGCTACCATTATGCAATTGTCACAAACAAGCACATTAGTATCTTTGACATACCACAGCTTCCCACAGCCTTAATAATAATTGCTATAATTTAGTACCAAATCAATTAAAGTTTGGATAAATGTCACACATATTTTTC
>NW_009624823.1:0-4631 GCF_000690535.1 Cariama cristata | reverse complement strand
AGAGAAAGAGTAGCAAACACACAGGTATTGAAATAAATCACACGGAAGTTGAGTTCGATTAAACGTGAAGGTAAGCAACATGGTACAGAACTGCTGTTCAACAGCGTGCAGGAGAATCCCTTTTCCAGTGGATTAACAGGCAGTATGTTTCCAGGGTGTTTCATGAGAAGAAAAAAAAAGAACAGCTGAACAAACCTTTTAAATTAACGTAGCAAGTTTCCCCGCTGTATGCATATATAGCTCAATGGAGCTTATGACTTGAAGAAGACAGGACACTGTAGGTGCTAACGGTACAGCGCTCGTTAGATCCCTCACTGGTGTCTCTGACCAGCAACACCTCATGTGTGCCTGCCTCACACGGACCAAAGCTCGGACAGAAAGTCAGCACCGCTCTCGGCCACGGACAGTGCTCCCTGAAGGGATCCACTCAGGGTTACAGCAGAAAAACCAACATCACCAACACATATGCACAGAAAATGCATAAAATCACCTTCTATTTTAAGCAAACTTGCAAAAAACTTGTTTATAGACAAATATTTCTAAAGCCCTCCATGGGACAGACCACACAATATTGACATTTACCTGACCAAGCATAGCAGGTCACCATGTCCTGAATTACCTCCAACAGTTTCTCTGGCAATGCACGAAGCAAGAACAGTCCTTCCCTTCCCTCCTCCCTTCTGAAACCTCTTATCTGCAGGGACTCCCACTTTCAGTTCTCCTCCAGCTATTTTTTTTTTACTAACACTGAAAAGAGAAAGGCTATGTGCATATGGATAGTTTCTTTCTCAAATGATGTACCTGCTGCCGCTACCAAGGGACAAAAACATCTGCAGAAAGTAGCCTTTTGAATAAAGAAAAGGCCACAAGCTAAAACAACGCCTGAAAGAAATTACTACCTCATCTGTAGATATTTTGATGAACACGGCTGCTCACAATGATGCAGTAATCACAACTGACTTCTTGAGCCTGGATATCAGACTGTTGTTTCAGGAGACGTTCATCTTGCTTGTAGTTTTCCAGGAAACTTTCTCTCTTCCTCCTGACAAGGACTCAAGCTCACCAGATCTAATAATTACAAACATTGATTTCAAGATGAAGTGGACAGAACTGCCTGAAGCCTCAGGTTACGTAAGAACTAGTTGTTCACCTCCATCTGCAACTGTGTGTGAGAGGTTGTTGGGGCATTTTTTTTAAAGGTTGGGTTTGTGTATCTATGTAAAAACCTAAACAGGCCACATTCAGATTGCTAAAACAGTATTAAAAGAAACGAGATGAGAATATGGGTCAAACTGAGCAAGGGTGTAGAAAGCTCTGCATCCCACGGCCCAGAAAAGTGCTCAACCTGGTAGACCACAACGGAAAGAGGAAATTATACTTTTTTCTTCTCTGGTGACATTTTTCACGAGAAGGTTTTTGAATGTCCTTACAGCTGTGGGTAGCACAATCCTCACAACCTGATGACACTAAACGGGGTCACTTGTCTCAGGGAACATAAGCAGAAGGTACCTCTTCTGAGCATGCCAGACGAATCTCATCTGCACAACAAACTTCAGTCATGACACGATGGGAATGCAGAAGCAGAAAGATATTGCCCAAGGAAATAGAATCAGGCATGCCCAGATTTTAACGCACTAAGCCTGTGACCACAGTTATATTAGAGATAAGCATATATACTCTTCTTTCAAGGGAAGAGATTTTTCTAAGGCTAATTCCGATATTCTGATAAATTCTTTCAAATCTGATAAATGCTTTCACTTCAGAAACACTTGAATTTCCCTATCCTCACTTTAAATCACTGTCTACAACAAGTTCTTGACAGGTTTGAATCTGCTTCTTACAGATTCATAGACTGAAAGCCTACCTCAGACGAGGTATCAGGAAGAAATTCTTCGCGGTGAGGGTGGTGTCTTTCAAGGGAAGAGATTTTTCTAAGGCTAATTCCGATATTCTGATAAATTCTTTCAAATCTGATAAATGCTTTCACTTCAGAAACACTTGAATTTCCCTATCCTTACTTTAAATCACTGTCTACAACAAGTTCTTGACAGGTTTGAATCTGCTTCTTATAGATTCATAGACTGAAAGCCTACCTCAGACTTTTTCAGGAAGAAATTCTTCCCGGTGAGGGTGGTGAGGCCGTGGCAGAGGTTGCCCAGAGAAGCTGTGGCTGCCCCATCCCTGGAAGTGTTGAAGGCCAGGTTGGATGGGGCTGTGAGCAACCTGGTGTGGTGGGAGGTGTCCCTGCCCAGGGCAGGGGGGTTGGAACCAGATGGGCTTTAAGGTCCTTTCCAACCCAAACCGTTCTAGGATTTGAATATTGCCTTGTGGTAAGGAGGTCAAGATCAGAATATGGTTCTTTCCAGCCAGAAGAGAAAATTCACATGCTTTTGCCATTAATTTACATACATTACCACAAGGCAAGAAATGACCAGGTGTAGTTATCCACATCTAGCTTTCCACAATATTGGGAGAGTTACTACAATATTAACAGTAGTTATCAAAATGATAAAATACACATTTAACAGAGATTACTTGGGAAAAAAATGTACAATTTCAAAACATATTGATTTTGCCAGATAACCTGACCTGAGAAAAAGAGAAATGTACAGGAGCATATTCAACACTCAAGCAAGAATGATCCATCAGTCACCTTTTTTCTGCTTCAAATCCTATTCTTGAGCTGTTTTTTTAGAATCTAGCTAATAATGCAATGGGTTCTGAAGTGGAACAAGGACAGTTAACATACGGAACATTTATTCATCACGGATAGACAAATAAAGAATAAGTTACAGTAGGAAATGGCAGAATACATAAGTCTTTACTTATTAGTAAGAATATGTAATGCTTTACTCTCATTCCCTCTCCCAACACAGTCATTCCAACTATCAGTTTCCACTGAGCAGGTCGTCTCAGAGCAGGGAGAACAGCTACTTCAACAAAACTGTTAGACAAAGACTAACCCAGAATCTCTGTTACACAACCAAATCTTAATATGTGTCTAAAGCTAACTGCCCCCTCCCCTCTTTAGGAAACGGCAAACCTTGGAACGCTTCACAGAGACAAGCCCACAAGGTACCAACGTTATTTAGAGGATTCGATACGTACACTGAACTGCTCAGCAGGTATAACTGTCAGGAATAAAATATCACCTGGCTTTATAGTCTGTGTTAATCAACTTAAAATTACTATACAGAACCACCGCTGGTTTGGGTCTCCCCAAGAGCTAGTAGTAGCCAAGGAAGGTAGCCCTGCTCCCCTCTCCTCTGCCCCAAGAGCTCCTCTTGGCAAACACCTAAAACTACAAACACCAGTTTCAGGAGACAAAGTGACAGAACAAAACTCATTTTTCTACAGAGCTGACAGTTTCACACCACGACCCAGTCCACCTGGGAGCCAGACGCATGGCTGTGCTCAAACAGGGGTGCAGAGCCAGGGCAGAGCGCGGGCCATCCCCGTTGCCAGCAGCTAGCTGTTATCCGGCTTCTCTTAGCAAATTGCATTCTTCGATGCACCACGCTAGTACGACTTTCAGCTAGAAGGTTAAAAACCCACATAACTAGTTTTCAGACTACTGACCACCTGGCACACAGGAAACAAAAACTGATCATTTTGAAACTCCTGTGTGTTTACTGTGAAATGCAGACACATAACCCACCAATGAGCTCAGCAACCCTGCCGCATCAAAGCTGACGTGCGCTGCTTTTAGTGCACTTCAGAAACATTCCTATTGCAAAAGCACTTTAAATCGGTTTTGGAATAATACAAGAGACCATTGCCAGTGCAGACAGTCAGCTTTAGAAAAGCCTTTACCTTCGTAAAGGTAAAAGCTTTCTCTTCATCTTGTTTGTCCCCCACACTGGTACCAATTTGGTTAGCTCCTTTCTACTAATGTTACCACAAAACAGCTCTATTCTGCCTTTGTTTATTAAACCAGGGACAAACTTCATCCTTTCCCTCCCCAGTTACATCAGGCAGTCTAACAAAAGGTCGTTTCTTCCTATAAACCTGACCTAAACCAAAGCAGAATCCACAGCGCTACGCTATGAAGCGGCACGCACTGCAAGGGTTGTCCAACCCATTTCGTAGATAAACCGTGAACATCTGATAAATACGTCTGACTTAATAGACACAAAACCAACTCAGAAAAGAAAGGACCATAAAAGCACATACGGTAAAGCATACTTGGTGTACAAGAAAGAAAAAAACAAACCCACAGACATAAAAAGCTCACAAAGAAGATGCAGAAGCGAATAAAAGATGAAATCTCCCATCCTTGCTGCCTTCGGACCAACACTACCGCTCTCCACGGCGCTCCAGCCGCCTCCCCACCGCCCCCACGGGAGGACTCCGGAGCCGTCCCTTCCCGGCGACACCAGGCTCGTTTTCGGGTTTAAGGAACGAAGTTAGGGGGAAGCTGCCAGATGATAAACGGGGAGCGCAGAAAAAGGTTTTCTCACTCTTTTTTTACCACAAAAAAAAAAAAAAAGGCGCCGAAATTCAGAAGCAGCACTATTAAAACGATGCTTTAGACTGACGGAGCCCGAAAACGCACGTCTGCGTGGCCAGAGTCCTTAAGCAACTCTACGAACCCCCAAGGAAACACTTAAGAGGCGCCTCCTCAGCCCAGG
>NW_009624822.1:23189-56648 GCF_000690535.1 Cariama cristata | reverse complement strand
TATATATTTTCAATATATATATAGAAATATAATGGAAGTTTAAGATTCAGCAAGCATAAAATTTGGACTCTCTGCATTTAATATTGAGGACCCGTAATTGGGTTGCTGAAAACCTGGGTGTGTGCAACATGCACCACAACCTGAGATAGGGAGTTAGGTCTCTGACCTCTTCCTACCTCATTCTTCATAGCTTGTTAGGCTGCGTACTCATTTTCTGAGGGTAGTTCATCAATTCATTCTTCCTTTTCAAAAGCAAATGCCCCCATGGCTGAGTTTTATTTGCAAGGCATGGAAAGAAACTAGCAACTTTTATAAGGAAAAACACCACATTTTTATAGTTGTCTCATTAACATATCAGCTACATTGTGTTTAGCCCATTAAAAAAAAGCAACCCTGCCCAATCCAAAGACTGTCCTACAGGAACACACAAATGTAACACAGAGCAAACCAGATTAATCTTCAGGAAGCCGTTCTTGTTCATACATTAGCCATTTTTCTACTATGATATAATGAAGTGTTGCCAAAATAAACACTCACTTTCATGAGAAACATTAAGAAAATCACCTGACTTTAGCAGAGCAATTCTATCTAGATCATTCTCTTCTTCCAATTTGTTCTACTGTCTTCATGTATCATGTTTCAAAGCAGATTTTAAAATTTTGGGGATAAGTCTTTCCCATAATTCTGTACAAGTCTAGCATAATAAAACCGTGGATCTTAAGATATGTCTGCAATACAAATAATCATTCAGTTAATTACTATAACACAAAAGACGACAAGCTCCGAGCAAAACACCTCTTATTTGTAAAGAGGATCGTGACTAGTCCTATGCCAAGACAAGGCTGAAGACTTGTTTTAAAAACAACAAAAAACCCACAGTGTAATCTAAAATCTTGTTTAAAGTTTCGTTTTGCTACAAGGCTACATTGAACAATTACTTTTTTAATCTTGAAATCAAGATATACAGTACCTACGTATGTAAGATTCCCTTATTGGACATTCATTGGCAGAAAGGTATTTTTCATTATAATTCATTACATCAATTTTTTTTTTTTTTAAAAAAGGGCATTTTATTAAACGTTTATGTTCCACATCCTCTCCAATTCTTATTACCGTTTTCATGCCCTATGGTGAGGCTGGCAAGAAGCAGCATAGATTTGACAACCAGAAGTGCAGGAATCTAGCAAGAAATTACTATGCAAATGTGTCTGGGAGAAGATAACATTAATAAATATTTGCTGATGGGCCTTTTGCTCCAGTAGGTGGCACATTTATAATGAAAACTTAACAGCAGTTTAAGCCAACAATCAGAAGCCTCAGATGTACGTGTGGCTGATGGATGACAAAAGAGGAAAAAAAAACTTGTGTGTGTTGTCATTTTAGAGGAACCAAGCCAAGTTCACTACCTTAGATGAAAATATTTTCCTTCCAACTTCTCACATTGTATAAACGTTTTGTTTACCAAAAAAGAAGTCTTTTTGTTCAGCAGTTACTAGCAACTTCCAAAACTGTGTTTCAAAATACTCAGATACTCCAAGAGCTGAAACATGAAGCAGAATAGGTAACATTAGGTTTCTCATCATAAAAAAAAAAAAAAAAAGGAAGGCCTGAACAGTTATTTATGAAAAAAATAAAACCCTCAAACTTTAGACATGTTAAACTTAAGTTACTTCTGCCGCTAAGGGAATTTAAGTCACAGGAAAAAGCACACCACATTTTTACTTCACTGTAGACAAAAACCAATCATAAACTCTGTCGCTAAAAGGAAAATATAACAGAAGGGGAGAATATACTTCCATGTGATTACACAAAATTTCAATTTAGGCTACAGTAGTGTAAGATGACATTTCAGAAAAAAAAAAAAAAGTAGTTATCCCAGGTCGGTTACTTAACTTCAGCAGGGGGAAGTAGAGAAAGGGTTTACATGGCAGGAAAAAAAAGCCGACAATTCAGGAGTGACCAACCTTCCCAGACATTCAACAATGTACAGAAGTGCAGAACTCTACTTCTGTTTTAGTTTAGTGTTTCCACTTTAGATACTGCTACAAAATAACTTCCTTTTTTAATTCAAACCATGCTGTGATTTTTGATTCTTGAAATATAAAATTGCAACATATTTTTGGATTTATTCATGGGCAGCACTCTCAAAATCCTGAATACAGGTACACATATACATCAGGGGTCATTCTGACGCAGAAGTGAGAAAAGTTTAGATAAAGGTCAAATTTTCAAGCAATACAGAAATTGCAGAAATAAATTCCAAGCAATACTTAAATTCATAGAGCTTTTTCACTTCCACTTCTGTGGGAGAAAGTTTGGTATCAGGAAAAAAAAAAACAACCACCCCATATTCTGGCAGCACACTCTTTGGAGTCAGAAATTCTGAACAGCAGCTTGCAAGGTATTAGAAAGATTAGTACTAGGTATTACAGTCACAGGCTTAACAGCAAGCCTGTTAACAGTGACATCGTGTCAAGACAGTTTTGTGCAACTGAACTGTAAGCATTTTACCTTAAGTAAAACAGGAAGGAATCAGTCATCCAAATAAATTAAGTGTGCTTACGCTGCGCTTCCACTCTTAGCACAAACTACAGAAGGAAGTCTTTGTGGATAGATGGATGTGGGTCCTGGGGCCATGCTCCAAAGGAGTCAAAGACATCCCAAGGATAATAGTCTGAACATAACACCATATGATATTGTCTCTAAACAATCCCAGTGAGGTGGGAAAAAGACAATGGCTAACAGGCATGCCTGTCAGTTACTAATACTAGCGTACCAAAAAAGATAAAGACTCAACAAAATTATCTACATGGTTAGATTACAGATAGTCTTAGTTCCAAAACTTCAGGTAAAACTGTAAGAAAACATCTGTCAGGTAAATCATATTTGCAGTGTCTTTACAAGCTGGTTAGGAAATAGGCAGAAGATTCTGTATTCCCTGTTTTCTGTGTCTTCACTGAAAGTATGCTTTAGATAAAGAAAAGTCTTTGAAACTAATACCAAGAAAATTAGGTGAAATGATAAGCACACATCATATAAAGGAAATCAAATTAAAATTACACCACCCCAATCCTCACATTGATATTAACTTTCATGCATTTGCAAAAAAAAAAAAAAAAAAAAAGAAACAATTGGTAAAATAACTTTGGGTGACAAAGGGACAAAGGTCACTGCACATCCTGGATGGTATCAAGAAGTGGACATAGAGCTGCTGCATGGCTGCCTTTCAGTATTTAACATACAGTTTTAGAAACAGAGGCCAACCTCTACAGGGGAGCAAAGCAAGCAGTGTATACCATAAGGAAGGGATTTGACCTGGAAAATAACTGTCCTTTCACAAGTGCTCACTGAGAAAAGCTTGATCCTGCCAGCTGAAAATTAACTGGAGGAGAGGAAAAGAGAGCAGAAGTCCGCCAATCTTGAGAAGTATTGGTATCACACTCCTAACTTGATGCTAAGAAAGAGAGCTTTATGAACTCGGTTCTGGCTGAAAGAGTATTTGTTACTGTTATGAGTATGCTGTGCAGACTTTAAAAACCAGGACCCAACACTCCACTACTGTGGAGGCAAAGTTGTCGTTCTGATTCATCAGAGAGTCACTGAGACCACTGATGCATATCATGTTACTAAAAAGAAAAAAAGTCATACATACTCTTTTCAGATGTTACGTGATCTGTGTTTGTAATCACGCACTTAATACAAACACTGCTGGACTTTAAATCAAGCTTTCTTGCCATTTTAAAAGGAGAATGTCTTTAGTAATGGGGGTTCTTTAACAGTAGGGAACAAAAGGCACCTCCTGGCTCACAATTAGAAAATTCAAATTGGCAGTAAGATACAGCTCTTGATTGCAAAGGTAAAGGGTTATTTAAACAATTCAACAGTGTAACAAGTAAATTCATCACATCCCGAAGTCCTTAAATTGAACTTGGATGTGTCTCTAAATAATGTGTTCTAGTTCAATTGCAGATTTATTGAACTTAACAGCAAGCACTGGCATGTTAGGGAAAGCAATTTCTTCTACTGAAGGAATTAACGTTTGAGATTATTTTGTCTGGTATTGTACAGGAGATAAGGCTCAGAGATTCCTTTGGTCCTCAGAGTTTGTAAGCCCCAGTGGATGTACTGAATCTGGTTTTGTTTATACCAGAAGAGTCAGGCTAGACCATACACGGCTTACAAATTTGTTGACTTCCAAATTTCTTAGTAACAAGTTTTCTTTGATTAGTGTAACAAGAAGGCTTTTCTCATTATTTTCAGTTAATTGGTAGATGTCCCTTCAGACTTCACTCTGGCAGCTGATTGCTCCACATCACAACAGTACGGTCATGTTCCACTAATGTTCAGCAACAAGATCAAAAAGGAAGGGGGGTGGCCCGGGAAGAGACAGTTTTGACGAGCTCATGGTTCCTCAGAGTCCTTCACTGCGTGTCTGTACTGTTACCGATTGCTGTTCTAACAACTATGTAACACCTGAAACCTCGAGTGTGCAATACAATTTCTACTGACCCTAGAACTCTATTGAATAAACAATAAGTTCATGCAATAGATGGCCTAGAAAAATCATATAGTGAGTAAAGGGATTTCAGTTTCAGGATAGGTAGCATAATTATGGTAGCCAGATTATCACCACTCTACTACCTACTAAAAGCTGCTATTTTGACACATTTTAGGATATCATTTCTAGCTACTGTTTTTGACCACTCAAGACAGAATAAAAATTGCCATTTCTTCACTCAGATTCTATGCATGTTCCCTATCTTGTACATGGGCACCTCATCCAGACTTTCTAAATTCCCACTGTTTTTCCAGCCGTATGCTTTTGCCACAGAGGGGCTGCTGTTGAACAAACAAGGCACATCCTCTTCCAGAGGGGCTGGATCAGCTCCTCTCTCCGTAGTGCACAGCTGCCAGTTCTGAGAATGATAACCCCTCGTACAGGATGGATCAGACTCCGAGCAGTCAAACAGCCTGCTAATCGGCAGCCAGCAGAATTTTTTTTCTCCACTCCATAGTTATTCAATTAATGCATGACAATTTCTGTGATTAGAATTCTTATCTTAGCTATTTAAAGCAGTTAAAGTAACTTTGATGCATTTCATCAACCTTGCAAAGGGAAGACTCGAATCAGCCAGGGGAGTGTGCTTGCTATCTATCAAAGCAACCCCAGGTTTTCAAATGAGGAAAGCAGTACAAACTGGAAATACTTTCAAAGCATAGATAGCTTTATTTGCCCAATTCATCCACTGACTTCAAGTCTGGCTAATCATGGCAAATATTTCTGAAGCAAAACTGTAAAAAGATGCAAAAATAACTGCATTTAGTCTGAGACAAAGTATGTGTCTGTCATTCCATCACCTCCTAAGAACTTAAGCAAAAAAAAAAAGGCAAGCACATTATCATCGTAAATATGGCCTGTCTTTGCCAGGTAGATGTCCAGTGCAATAACATGCAACAGATGGGATCATTATCCACTAAAACCTGCTCTTTTCTCCTGTCATTGGATTCTTGACACAAAAAGTGATTGAAATAAGTAACTTCAATTTTCAAATAGGTCTTCAAATTTCAGTGATGCTTGGTATTCAACAAATTAACAGCCCTTCAAATATATTTCTTTATATAAAGACCACCACCCAGAGAAACCTACATCAACAATTAACACAACAAAGGTTCTCTTCAAACAAGGTTTCAGTAAAGGTGGCTGGAAGTTTTACTTGAAACAAAGATAATAAAAATTATATCATCTGACAAAAATATTATTTATAAAGTTACTTTTAACCTTTTGGATTTTGCTTTATTTAATAACATGCTTATTATGCATAAAATGGACTTCCGGTGATAAAAAACAGTTTAGTATATTAAATTGTGCTTCTAAACACAGATAAAAAGGTGAAGTACACCATATTTGTTCAAATACTAGTCTCTTGCTATAAAAATACAAAGCAATGCAAAATATCTAAAAAAATTAAGACATTTGTCCATTTCTTCAGAATTGTGCACTTCCTCAAAACAAATTTTCTCCACAAGAAGTTCTCCTAGATTTAAAAATGTGTTTTAAATTAAAAACCTAAACAAAATGGCCAAAATATACCACAGAATTCACACTATCCAGTTGTTTGCCTCTTCAGCTGTGATCAACTTCACTTCCAGTTTACAAGCACAGTTGATGGGGGCAAAACCCTGGGATGCTTCAGCACCCCCCACCTTCTGGGGCAGGGTACTGCACCGCTGCACACCTCCCATTAGCTTCACACTCTGCAGGCAGGAAAATAAGGGAACTGATCGAAGTAGCAGCCAGAAAATGAAAAACAGAACCAAAAGAAAAAATCCATTGTGCATGTCCTCAAGCAGTATTTCTTTAGGTCTATCCCCAAAAAGATTATACAATGGTTTGGTTGTAAGGGACCTTAAAGGTCATAAGGTTGTCTCATTCCAACTCCCCTGCCATGGGCAGGAACACCTTCCACTAGACCAGGCTGCTCAAAGCCCCATCCAGCCTGGTCTTGCATTACTTTTCATCTTGATTTAATGCTACCTTTTCCAAGCTGGAATTTTCAATGGCCAGAAGTTGTATGTTCTTCTGCTCCAATTCAAACTCCTATTCATGAGCCATACCCAACAACCTGTGATCTCTTACATAAGTGTTTAACCTTAGGTACATGATTAATCATCACTAAAGTCTCAGATAAAGCGCACGTGTGAGGGTCACCGGTCCTTGAAAAGTCTGGAACACCCTGACTCCAGCCATGTCGCTGTTTCATTTCATGCATCAGGATGCAGTAATGCCTTCTGCTCTCACAAATTCGTTCCTCTTATTTTAATTTACTTCTTGAGTTAATTGGTACATCATACTTAAGCTCTAACCCAAATCTCTCCCTCTTCACCACCAAGCCCATTAGCATCTTTCCAACAACTGAGCATGTGCATGAAAGAGAGCAAGAGGAGAAGCCACATGTTTAGGTTGTAGAGCACCTTCAGAGCGTGGAAATCCCCAGCAGCATTTATCCGCTCTTGCAATACCTCATTCTGTTTTGTCCCATTTCTCAGAAGACCCCAGTAAACTTGGCCTCGATCAATGAATAAGCATAATGTTGTGAACAACATGATAATTTTGGGTAAAAGCTGGTCAAACTATTTGACAAAAGTTTACAAATCCAATATCTGTTTATAAATAAAAAATTACAATTATATAGTTGTACCTGGCAAATCACGTATGAAATTATGTCAAAGATTATTTTTTTAATTACTCTATAGTTTCGATATATATTTCAAACTAATCTTTCCGTAAGTTATACTCTTCTCATTTTTACCACTTCTTTGCTCGTGGGTATCCTGATACAAAGCAACAGGCTGTTTCTGCCTCTTAGCTGAATAATTGTTAGTGAACAATATGAAACATTTGACTATTTGCAACGAAAAATCTTCTAAAATTTAGGAATTTATGAAGTATTTAAGTAAATAGCTTTGTCACCCAGATATTCATGGGTGAATATTTCCTTACAAAGCCTAACTAGGTTACAGACTTAATTCATTAGCTGCTGATAAATTATTACTTTATTGATTTGGATTTTATGCTTCATCGATTGCCCAGTTGAGAAACATTACCTACAGAAGGATACCAAGGGCATAAATACCATGCAACAACAGTAACTTCCAGAGTAGAAATCTAGTATACAACTAAGAGAACAATGTCAACTCAAATTTTGTTTTTCCAGCAAAGGTAATCTGAAGTAATCTCTAAAACAAAGTCATTTGACTTGCTTGTTTTGAGGAAGGACAAAAGGGGAAAAAAAAAAAAAGGGCAGGGAGATTTTTCCCCTCGAAGAAAAAAAATACTTGCTAGAGAGGATAAATTATTAAAATGAGCAAGTGTTTGCAAGTGACAAACAAAATGAAGGAGGAACAATGTTTTCACTTGTTTCCATCAATAGTTATTAATAAAAAAATCTGGTACTACACCACTTTCATATAAGCATTCTTTATAATCATGTCTACAAATAAACCTGAGAATGTTTTCATGATGATTTAATCCCCAGAAAATAAACTTCTGGTGTTCCAGCTTCGGCTTTTCTGAAAGTCTGTACCCTGCTCACCATCCAAAGTGATTGAAAAGCTTAAATCTTATTTTCAGAAGTAACCTGGGTACACATGTGCCAAGTGCTATTTGCATTTCTTTAAAAAGAGGTTGCTACAATGATTACTTCATAGAGAATGGATTTTTACTATTCAGAACCTTACTAGAGACATATCAGGCTTCAATGGTACCACTAACAAAGCTGGCCACAATACATTAATTGCAATTCCTAACAATAACCTTCAGTTCTTTCCAACTAGTCTGCTTTTTCTTGATGAAGTGATTTCTGTGACTCTTTATCCAGATGTGCCACTCTAAAGCCTAGAAATCTTCCTCACCTCTTTGTTTTCTCCATGTTCCATCTAAGCACGCTCTGCTGATAAAAAAAGTCTCCTTTTCTGTTCACATTTAAATGCTCAGTCCCAGAACTACCGTTTCATTCTACCTATTATCAAACAAAACATTTCAGGATGTCATCATTACAAACACCCTAAGCTGAGCAAGAGGAGATTGTACATATGTGAAAATTTTGAATCCAGTTTGAGCAGAAAGATAATTTTAAGAACTTCCTTCATGGATTTCTTCTCTCCCCTTCCTCTCTCCGCTCCCCCTACTATGAAATATCCTAAAGAAAGAAAATGGAGGTCCCTGGGTGGATCACAAATTTCCAGGTGATATGTTCTGACCTATAATTATGTCATTACAGAATACTTGAAGAGACCAAAAGGGAAACCAGCACACTAGAGACCTGCTCTCTCTGTCTCTCAGTAAAAGTATAAACATTACCCAGGTGAACAGCTAACAAAACAAACAAAAAATACATTAAAAAAAAAGAACACACTGCAATAACCTCAGAAGTCCCTAGACCTGGAAACATCCTTTAATCACCTGAACACAAGTGATCTGAACACAGATCCCATACACCATCCAGAGCAACCACATGCACTAACAAGTGGTATCACCAAACGCATCATACCACAAATTCATGTTCAGTGAAAAGTCTGACACTTTCACAAGTTGTCTACCTGGAAAAGTTTTGCCCATTTAGCTTTCACAGTCATACCCTTTCCCTCAGGTAGCTCCTATAACACACTCTATGAATTCGAAAATCACAGTCATTAAAGAAGCTGTATTTCTCTATTCATGGGATATAAAAAAGACTTCCTCTTCTCTTCCTAAGATCTGCACTGCTCAATCACAGACAACAAACTTTTTCAAGGTAGGTCTTGAACCTACCCAAGGCAAAGGAATTTAGCCTTTCATCTGCCCTAACTGCTGGTGTCAATATAAAAGCACTCTCCTTGCACCTGTACAGATCAAAAAGTACCCTGCTTTCCTCTTTATTAAAAAAAAAAAAAAAAAAAAAAAAACCAAAAAAAAAAAAAAAAAAAAACCACACCAATTCTTACAGGAACAAAAAGCATACCTGAAAGAGGGAAGTTAGTTCATTTTTCCTTCAAAGACATGTTATGAGCTCTGCTCAGAATCCAACAGAACAGAAAGCATATGAAAAAACAGACAATTTCTTGGGTGAAAATTCTGGGTGAGACCTCCAGAACATGCCTGGCTCTTTAGCCTACAGACAGGGAAAAACATATATAAACTCCAGCTTCAGCAGTAGGGTTTCAATAGGGCTGCCACAGTGAACTATGGTTCTCAGTTTACTGGGCTCCTCTGGCAGAAATGATCAGTGACCTTCACTGAAAAAAGCAAATTCAAGATTTCCACGAAGAGCTTGGCTAGACTTGGGTCCCAAAGTCAAGTGATGAACATGGAATTGCTCACAACCCATACCACTTCCCCAATCATTTTTTCCTTTCAGCTTACAGTACCCTCTTCTCCTTCAGAATCTCCTTGTAAATAACCTTCCAGTAGTGAAGTTGCTATCCCCAGAACACTCTCAAACTGCAAAAGATTACATTAACATTGACGTCTTCTAAAAGAGAAGAAATTGAAATTACTGTGCCATGTGATAACTCGCAATTAGATACAGAAATATCTCTTGAAACAGTAGAGCTCCCCACCAGGAAGCAAAGTAGTTTTGTCCACTGTAACGAGCACACCAGATCTTGCTTCTTACTTTACCTACCAATGTGAAATGGCAGGAGGGGAAATATGCAGCAAAAAAGACACTCAGAAGAGGATGCAAGATCTTTGATGCTGAAAGCACCTTACAAACAACAATGTCTTGGAACAAAGAACTAGCTAGCTTGAAATGTGACAAGCTTGCATTAATAGCGATAAAAAGCATGGACAAAAAGAATCCCCAAAAGAATAAAAGTATAAGGAAAGGCATTCTAGCTGAAACACTTAAAAGAAATAAAACAAGTTTTATATGTCATGGTAGTGACATGACACACATTGTTTTCCAAATGTTTCTAACAATATGTTCTGCCTGGTAGCCTTTAAACACATGCCGAAGAATAGCAAGCAAATTTATTCAAAGGTCCTAAAATGACAGCAATCTTTTTTTTTTAAGCTGTATAAAACCCAAGCTGTCAGTATGCATCTATTTCATGACTACAGGATGATCCAAACAACATAGCTTTGAGAAAGGAGCTTTGCTGAAGTGATACTCTGCTGTGTTTTCCAAGCATCTCTGACAAAGAGCAGTAGTCTGCACAGCTTCTACTTCTCTTCCTCCTCCATGATGATGGAATAATACAAAATTGGTACACCAGCTTAAGTTTACTTCTTAAAGAAGCTCCTGGAAGCTATGGCCTCCAGCTTCCTCTTTCCCAGGAAGGCATAGCAGTAGCTGATCAGGATCTCTCCTCAACACTCAAGAGAAGAAACATTACCAGTTCTAGAGCCCACCACATCTTCCATGCAAAATGCAATGTCAAGTTTCGCCCCTTGCAGACAGAACTGAGCAAAGAAGCAAATGTGGTATCAAAAAAAAAAAAAAATGCTTATTGCAGGATCAAATCAGAATTAATGGAGACCTATATTAAAAGCAACACAATTTTAAATTACCTAATATGTAAGAGAGTTTAATACAAGCTGGACACAGTAACCCAAGTGAAGCCTAACAGTGCACAATGTTAACCACCTTAATCTTTCACTAAGGACAGCTGGTAGTGAGGGAACAGTTAGCAACCTGGCAGAGTTCGAATGCCCTCTTTCAAGAGGGCATGGGTAAAAAGGCTGGCTCATCAATTTATGAATTACATATATTAAAGGAGGTTTTACAAAGGTATTTACTAACAACTTATTATGACTCCTATAGATTTCCAAAGAAAGAACAAAGTTTGTAATATGTACTAACGATGCTTTCTAAAAAGCACCTCTCCTGATAGTTTAGGGTGCTCCATATAGATTTTTCAAGTGTATTTTGTCCTTGATCACTAAATAAGCACATAGAGCAAATTAGCATTGAGGGATAGTAATTTTCCATATCATGAAAAAAAGCTTATTGCTTTATTATAACACTCTGTATGAAGTATAAAAAAATGACAATGAATTTAATAATTTTATGTCATGAATGACAAACATATGCTTACAAATGTTATCTGAAAGACTACAACAAAAGAATTCCAAAATCCTATCAGAAATGTGAGCAGTTTAGGTCACTGGGGAGACTTTTCCTTATTAGGGTCTCCCTAGGAGCCCCACCACAAACCACACCTTTGTTGGAGTGTTTTTTGGGGGGATGAGGGGTGTTGTTTTCAGTTTTGTTTGTTTGGTTTTATCTCCAAAGAACACCTTAGCAGAAGCTATCAGCTTTGACAGAATACCAAAATTCTGGCACTGAACCATAAATTGACCATTACCATAAAAAGAACTGCTAAATGAGAAACCATGTGCTCAGTATAAAACTAATTTCATGCTTTCAAAAGCACACAGTGGCTTCTAGCAAGATAGTGGCTCTGGGACTTGCAAAGACAGATTGGCTAATACAAATGGTGTGTGCTCCTGATGCAGTCTGCTTAGCCAAGCTTTACATGTACTGGCAGTAAATGGAAATTCTCGAATCTTCTGTCAAACAAATACACACTTATCTATAACTTTAGAGCTGAAAGCTATAAAACAGCTGCCTCATAAATATATTTAGCAGGAAAATGCATGAGCTGTCCTAGTTCCTCATAAAAAAACCCTCACAGCAGTCTTTACATAGTAAGCATAGACATTTCTATAGCAAGCAAGAAAAACATTTTAATAAATATTTTTCAGCATCTTTCCTTCTTTTATTAAAAAAATTACTATCAGTAAATGCAAATATAATCATAGCAGGTCTCACCCCAAACTAAACATATTAGCAAAACAGCAATGCTTAGTCAGTAACTCCGTTGAACTAATTTTTTGTGTTCTGCTATAGGTGAAATTCTCAATAAAAAACTTTTTTTTTTTTTTTTGCACATAGGTACAAAGTCTATTTAGTTTACGATAATGCTTCTTTCGAGCTTAAAGATTTACTACTAGAACTTCACGGGCTACCTTTAGCACACTATCTGTTCCCTTAAATAAAACTTACTGCACTAAATCTCAAATTTAACTGGTTAGGGAGAAGCAACAGTAATTTTATACTCTTCTCAAAGCAAGTTGTCAGTGCAAATGAATTACTGGAAGCTATCCTGGGCATGATGGGTCATAACTTTTAATATTAACAATGACAGACATACACAAGATGTCAAATCCAGTATACATATGTATTTCGTTCTTTACTTTCTTAGTTTATCTGGAGAATCCAATAGCTCTTGCGTTTCACATATCGTTATAACTATAATTTGAGATTTAACAAGCCAGAAAGCAAGCTCTGCTAAGAGATATTTAGTCACACTGCTAATTAGCTTCTTTCTATAACAATAATACAGCATCACTGACATGTTCCAAAAACATTTAAAATGCATAGGAAGTCACCTACTGGAAAGATGCCCTCTGCAAACAGCAAGCAAGGAAACGGAGCTTGCCACATATTTAGAATTACTCTTAATACTGAAATAAGAAGAGAAGAAAAATAGGCATTATATGCCTTGCCATTTTTCTTATCCTTTCCACTGAATAACTAAAATACAAATGACATGCACACAGAAATAATGCCAAACATGTAAGCATCCACTCTTAATATCATATCACAAAGCAATTCAATGAAGTTTAATAATAAAAATCATGCTCACCTCTACTAGGAAGCCCACTCCACATTATGGCAATACTGTTTAAGCAGCTTAAACAGCAACCAAGTTACATAAACAAAACTTCCACTATATGACCAATATGATCTACGGTGCTACAGAGACTTGGCTCCAGCCCTGATCATCTGTGTGACAGTACACTGTTATACCAGTGCAGCCTCAAACCTTCCCAGATGCCGGCTTATTGCATTGCTCATTGAAAATCCTTCACACGCTGGCAACATTTTAGGGAAGGACAAGCACACTGAGTCATTTGTAAAGAAAGCAAAGCAATTTCAGTTCTGTATCTTCATGCGTACCGAAACACAGAGCACTGTCAAAGTAGAAGTCTGAGGTGAATTTATGCTGAGAAACAGGCAACCCAAGCCTTCATTATCAATGCATGAAATCAGCTACAGTGATCAAATTCAAACAAACCGTAAAAAAAAAAAAGGATATGATTATGAAAGGCTCTACAGATTCAGCTCCAAACCACAGAACGAAGAATCGTCTATCTCGACTGTGTAAATGTTAAAAATAGCTCTGCCTTTTCTACAATGAACACGAGACAGAGGAGAATCAGTAGCCTGTATTGTGATGAGGTTTGTTATTGGAAAAAAAAAATAATCCAGCAATAAAAATTAACGATTCCTTACAGCTTTTCTAAATAAGATTAATTTACAATTATGCAAATGAACAAATAAGCACTTTTTAACCACATAACAAAGTCTATTATACATAAACAAATAGGATATCTATTAAAGAGAAGCATAAATATTTGGATCAAAAATTTTAGAATACTGACCCAGCAAAGATTTGTACAGTCCAGCAGATTAAGTATTTCTACAAAATAAAAGAATCAACAACTAAAAGCATGACATTATATGACCAATACCTTCATCTTTCAAAAACAACAATAATTTTTGATTACTTACGATGAAAAAATCTCCATGGGTTATTAAACTCATGCTCTTCCTACTCCCACACAGACCTCCCACTGTGTAAATCTTTTTATTTTTTCAGGTACTTCATACGTTTCCTTTCCCGAAAAAGGTAAGAGGGCATGTGCCGCTGTACATACTCACACCCACAGAGATACACAGTATAGTAAGAATCAGATGTAATCATGACCAGGTTAAGTTTGCAAAGAAATAGAAAAATATGGGAGTTTCTATTATAATACCTGTACAGTTATCCAAAGATACTACCGTGTCATGACATAACTATGAAAGAAATTTTGGCAGGATCTGATCCCAGATGAGGATACTTACCATGCAGAGAGAGTGTCTGATTTACTTTAGCAAGATAAAAATAATAAACAAACCTGACTTTATTAAAATGACTAAAAAATAAAATAATGCAGAAATCACTGTTGGAAATGCACACTGAATAAAATGACGACTCTGCACTTATAGATCCGTTTTCAACCCAGCTGTCTACACCTCTAAACCATGGATCACATCCTTCAAAGAGACAGTGAAGAAATTCTTGCAGCAACATGAACTCAACCGATTTCAGTAGCTCTCCAGGCCATTGCCTGGGCTGTTTAAAGGACAAGGGAGACCCCCAACCTGAGCAGAAGTTGTGTCATCACCACTCCTGCAGCCATTCTCAGCTTGAAATCATGGCTGGTGAGCAGCTGTATTTTTGGTCCTAAACTCTAGAACATCTGATTATCTGATGTCTTAAGTGCTGGTTCTTTACCACAGCATAACTGCCCTTGAAGAAAGGTTACAACTCTCCAAGGCGGAATTTTGCAGAGAATTTTGATAGAGAATGTATTTATGCAAACTAGTTGCAAAGAGTGCCAACTGTGCTAGCCAATTTTATTTTGAAACCTTCCCCACTCCAAAGCACCACACCCCCCCATAAACCACTTTTTTCCATACTAGTCACACACTCCATTTGTTTGCTTACAAATGCCATTCATGTGCTACCTACATACAAGAGAACGAAGTGGAGGCTACAGATGAACAATTGGTCTGATAAGCTTTACCAACTTCAAAAACGGTTGGGTTTTCTTTTTGTCATTAGGCAATTTTTTAATGTTTTGCTCTAATGCAACTTACCAATTACTTAAAAACAACAAACCTCAATGAAACAATAATTTTCCTTTTTTTTTTTTCCTTGAAGACTACCAGTGAGTGCACATATCATCTACTTACTATTTTTACTAATTTCACCAGTATTTTCACAGTGCAGCTACTCAAACACAGAGCAAAGTATTATGGACACAGTTTGTAGTTACTAGCAAACAAGAAACCATTCTTGATGTCCCTTGATATTAACTCTCACCATCAACATTTTGTAAGGAGTACCAAGTGCATTGAAACAATATAATAAATCCCCCTAATTTCAGAGCAGCTAATCATGACTGCTGTGAAAGAAAAACAGCAATCACTTACCATAAATATATTTCATACTCTAAGAAAAATGTTAACTTACTTAAGAAATATGCAATGCCACATAAGCTGTGGAAGATATTCAAGTGATGGAAAGAATGTGGAAACACCTACCAAATGCAATCTTGTTCAAAAGATGATTGAAAAAGAAAAGAAGTCAACATACCCTGTAATGAGAAGTGAAATACTAACAGTTTCTCATCAGCTCACTAATCTAAGTTGCATTACAGGAATGTAACTCTCATTTATTTTTTCACTTATACTGGAGAAAGGTAATAGTTTTGCTTTTTAGCAAAAGAGTTTAATCTTTTCCAAAGAGAAAAACAGATTTTACCCAGAGTAGGATAGCAAAGTGGGGAGCAACCTCCCTTTCACGCAGGGGGCAGAGGGAGGAAGCCCCGCGGTGTCACTCCACTTTGTGCCCCCACAGCAGCAGTTTTCTTCAAACTGCTTTCCCAAAGCTTGGGCTGTAGGCATCAGATGTGCAAGGCAGCACAAGTGCTGACCCTCTACAAGTCTAAAAAAGGTTTGGGCATAACAGAAGAAAGAGTAAGCTCACAGTGCTTTCTACTACCCTCTTCCTCCTCCCCTTCTCTATAGACTTACACATCGATGCACATATTTAGTAGGACGCTGCTCATAAATTTTTTCAAGATACTTTTGGTTGCTGCTTAGCATTCCTCTGAGTACTTGGTAGAATAAGTCATAAAGATCTTCTGTAATAAAAATCAGATTATCCCTGTTCTTTTTTTAGAAAAATGAAAGACAAACATTGATAAGGAATTTGAGGACCTAGATCAAGAGGCTTAAAGTAAGCAAAAATTCTGTTTTCCATTAAGTTGGCACAAAGCAATCTTGGATGGCAACTAAGGTACCTGTCAGAAAGCTAGTCTTCACTCAGCTAAGGATTCAAACCTACGTACAAAGACCTCCATTTAGGATCAGCTGCTTCTGACAACTAAAAACCAAGGAAAAACTCTACTGAAATCAGAGTAACACACTGCAGTTTCATTCTGTTGTAACTGACCCTCCTTTAATCCTGCACTGACCTAGTCATGTGGCAACGTAATTTCTTTACAGTTTCATTAAAAAAAAAGTCTTCCCAATATGCACCAGGCCAAAGGTGGGCATGTGGATTTAAGGCTATCTGGAATACTTTCAGAATAATTTCTCAACATCTACCAATAGTCAGTTTTACTTTTTGAGAAAAAGAAAAAGTCAAATGCTTAGAAAATTAATTATTAATCTAAATTAGATGTTTAAGAAGGTCCTTTTCATTTGACATAGCTGAAAACACTATTCACATTTCCTAAGCCTAGACATTTAATTTGGAAAACTAATATGCAAGTTAGCTATATAGTCCATTGATCCTTTGAAGGATAGCCGTGAGCACTTTAATTGTAAGCCTCCCTGCCTCCATTAACTTGAAAGGATGCCTAGACTTCCAACTTAATATGGCTTCTCACAAGGAGGCAAAGCAGTTCTAATCTCTATTGGCAAAAGTGAAAAAAAGCAGCCTTTTCCATACTCCTTTGTTCTCCGCCCATGTCCAAGATTGCTGTTTTACCTTCTCCCTTGCACTAGCATAGCCAGGCTCCTTTTGTGACCTGATTTAAGTCATGAACACAACAGAAGTCTAGTCATATATATATTTATTTTGCTAGCTTAACAAATCCCTGGCTGTTGTTGCTGTGAGTCAGATCATACAACTGTGTGTTGATAATCTCTCGGGAAATCATCCTGTGATTATTTCCTCAGTATCGCAGGGGAACACATTAACTTTTAGGACTGCTCCCAACAAAAGAGTCACAGCGTAGGGTCCCACAGCATTTCCAAAACTGTCCTGCAAGGTCAGAGATTTCAAGAGCAAAAAGGCAGAGCTGCTACCAGAATACACTGCCAGAGGACTGACATCCCAATCTCACTTCCAGCCAAACCTACAGAAAGATCTTCAAACAGGCACTAATGAGTGCCACCCGGTCCCTAAAGTACATTTGCTCTTTAAAACAGCCTAGGACCAGGTAAAAGTGATTCTGCTTTGCCTGCTTCTAGAATTTGGGCACTTTCTGTAACAAAAATGAAACTGCCCTATCCATTTCCAGGGATCTGTAAAATTTGGACTTTGATAGGTATTTCTAGTACACTCACTCTTAAAACTACACCGAACCACACAAAACCGACACCGTTCCCATGTTAGCGTGGGGGCAAAGGAGAGAGAATCAGGAGGCTCACCACAAGGTACCACCCCAGGGAACAAGCAATGAGAATTCGTGGAGCAAAATCAGTGTCATCTCCAGAGGAGGAATATATCGAAGTCATCGGCGAAACAGGCCACAGCATATCTTAACAAACAACTCGCTGTTATCCCTACAGATAGCTTGCTCACTAAAAAAGGCTTAAGAAAATCACAGAGGTAGCACAAGCCCAGAACCCCCCCAGCCGCGGCTCCTCTGCTGGAAGGCCCGGGCTGCAGCACCATCTCGTGGAAGCCTTGCCAGCCCGCCGCCGCCCTGACCCGCCTGCCTCCAAAGTGCTGCCCCCCCATCTTTATTTCCTAAACAACTCACTCCCTAGCTATCTGTTAGGAGAGGAGGCGGCAAGCAGCCTTAAATTAGCCAAGTTCGTATCACACTCTCGAAGCTGGTTCCTCCCCCTCTGAAGAGCAGATACTTTAGCCCTTGTTTCAGGGGCAGCAGGTGGGATTTCGGGTACCCCAAGCAGCGGTGACCTGACCCACGGCTATCACCGCTGCAAGCTCCAGCAAGACCTGCTGCTGAAAAGCTTTTAACAGGCCCACTCCGAAATACATTTCCCCAAGGCAGAAAGAAACTACCCTTTCTTTTCCTGCTTATAGGAAGTAACTGAAATAATTTCCAATCTAAGCCGCAGAAGCAAATACACACTTTCTTACTTTCCCAAGATTTCATTTATTTCCTTCTGGCAGAAGCCTGGCTATACATCAGATATTCCTAGCACAAGGGTAGGGATGGCCCCTGGGAATGGTATCACTGACAAACTTCAGCCCAAGCCACAGTAAGACAGGACGGATACAACTGGTAACGAACAATCATTAACATAAGCAAGAGCGAAGCCTCTGACATTGTGTGCAATATACTTTTCCAGGAGAATACTTTTTTTTTCTTCACACACAATTTTTAACACCAATCTAAAGAAAATGAGGAGTTCAACGAGTGGATCAAGTCAACAACACCTTCGAATTTAGTCAATTAATTTCATGATTTGGTCAATATAAAGAAAAGCAGCTGTTAAACTTCATTTTATATGCAATTTTATTTGCTGTGAAGTAAATGAAATTGTAGGTAAAGGTACAACAGCAAAATAGCTTCTAGATTTCAATAATGGGGTGGGGGAGGCAAGATAAACAAGAGTCTATAGAAACAGAGTAGGCTTTTTAGAAAAATGTTGCTAAATACCTTTTGAAATTCTATGACAATCGTATCCTTACTCTAAATACAACGAAGTAACTTTAAAGTTATCTCTAAAAATATATTTAGACTTTAAATATATAAAAACACCTCATCTATACATTATGGAGTATTATTGCCAAGACCTGGAATTCCACAGTTAACAAATCTTAGTAAACTCTTCAATAGTGGTACAACAAGGACCATTACCTATTAAAGTTATGAGCAACAAATTGAGGTGATAGCTGTAAAACATAGCGGAAGTCAACAATTAAAAGGATGCTTCATAACAACCTGAGGCCACCTGTCACAGAGAGGACCTCAGAAGAGGATGAATATGAAAATATGTCTCATGACACTCCTTTGTGTTCATCCCCATTCGGAAGAATGTCCACCAAAAGCCAAGGAGGCTGAAGGCACTGATGGTGCACAGATCAGTTCTGCCACTCGGGATCAAGATAGTTCTGGCAGGTCTGTAATCCTGGGTTCTGTACTGTCAATAAGTATTTACAGTCATGTAAATTTTACAGTCACCTTATTTTGCAACAGGAATATTTATTAATTTCACATTCATGTTATGAAGACAGAGGAAAACTCGAACCAGAGATTAGCAGGAACCTTTCCAGAAAGCTTCTGAGGTGTGCTGAATTGTTCACTACCTGGTTCCTTAGAAGGCTATGTAGTTGTAACAATGAAGTATGAGACAATCTATTTGCTTCCTTTGCACGTGGAATAAAGTCTGTTCACCGGTTAGGTGAGACGAATGTAATTGTTCTCTTACCATCGGCACAATTAATCCTGTTTACAATGTTAGCCAAAGAAATGGGAAAGGCAGACTCCCATTACAAGGGGTAATAACGCTCCAGAGGACATGGATTAAAACTAAGCTCGGATAATGTCAATTCATAAGAAAATTAATTTCTACTTATTTTTGGAAAGTGTTCTTTGAGAAATACATTTCAGTAAACCTTGTTCTCCTGCTGGCTCTTAAGCAGTATATTAAATTGTCCAAGCAATAATAATAATAAACTGCCTATGTAAGGCATTTCTTTCTTTTAAATGCTATGAAACCAACATCCTTCAGCTATGAAAACAGAATACCTGTTTCTACATGCACTGGACAGACCAGGATAACTAGTAAATAACTAGGATATAGCCTAATATAGAGATCAGAGAACAAAGCACAAAGAAACATGAATTTTAACTCCTAAACTACACAGTAACCCCAAAGCATGTGTGCCAGCACACTTAAAATGTTCTCAGCATCAGGGCACTCTTTGAGCAATGGTGCCAGAGCACCAGCTGTGATCCCCAGGAATGACAGCAAAGACGACAGGTGTATGAGTCTAGCTAACAAAAAGCAACAGACAATATAAAGTGCAAACATTTTCAATGTTCTCTATCAGCACACAGAGGAATTTTAATTAAATTAGAATGTCTTATAGATACTAAGCTATTTTAAGAATGTACACGATTAAGTAAATTTAGGTGTTATTCAACAGGAATTTAATCTTTTGGACTAGAGGTCTTACCCAAACAACACCCTTACACTACTTGGTTCTAAACCAAACAAAACAAAACCACAGACTTAAAAAAAAAAGTCAAATTCAATTAACAAGAATCAAAATCAGAAAAAAAAAAAGAGAAAAAGCTAAACCCTTTAATGCAGTTTGACTGTTTCTATACAAAAAAAAAAGAAAAAAAACCACACAAAGCAAATCCCCTCATGTGACTTACAAAAAACACTCTAATAAAATTAACAAAACTTTTTTCATGAAGATTTGAGATCTGTTACTTCATCAATACCAAGTGTTAAAAAGGATTGACTTTTGTGCTTCTACTAGACAGTAATTCCTTAAACCTGCAGTATTTTATGTATCTCGGAACTAGAAAGGATGACTTACTATATTTGCGTGAGATGCAAAGAATACCTTTTAAGATCAACTTTGGCCCTTTTGGATTCTACAGAATGTCAAAAATCCTGAATTTTCTTTAACAAAATAAAGGGAAAGGAAAAAAGTATCTGTTCCAGCTACAAGAAAAACATCCTCAAAGTGCTCTAACAAATTTTCTTCGGTGCTGTTGGAACATCACAGGAAAAGCATAATCCTGCAGCAAAATCCTTAAACTATGAATATGAAAGGAAGAGACTATACATCATACCAGGATCCCTTAAAAAAGGTAATGAGAGTCACAACATCCTCACCCTTACAACCATACAAGATTGTACCATTTTTTCCATGGGTTCACTTTCTTATATGCATAGAGAAGTATGGAAATTCATTTTTCTCAGAATAGCTATGAGCTGAGTCTGACATCGGGGAAAAAAAAAAAAAGCAACAAAAAAGCACATTATGTGCTTTGCACCTTTACATTATGCATGTTAAATGCATTTTGCCCAAGCACTTGGAACCTTTGTTTTGCTCAATAGGTAAAAAGTATTATTTCAAATTACTTCTCACTTGAACAAGAGTAACTAAAAGCCAGACCACTGAAAGCAGAAACAACAAAAGGGACAGGTCTGTAAACTCCAGCTCTACTCCTCTTCTTCCCACCACTACATTTCTTTTAAAAGTTTCTCCTGCACACATAGCATACTTCCAGAACTTTGTTTTGGGAACAAAAGCAGGTGACAAAATGCATGAGTATTTGAAGCCACAACAGCTACTTTTAAATAGACCATATCTCAACTACACAAGGCCCAACACAGCCATTAATCACGCATTAATGCAATATTGCCTCAATACAAGTTGGCTTCACAGGAGAAGAAATAATACCAGTAATTCTGAACATGGCAAAATATTATTAACTACTAGTATTAGCCTATATTAAGTTTAATAGTTATGTTGGGTGAGGAAGGTAGAGCTTAAAGGCTTCCTCACATTTCTTGACCAAAATCCAACATCTCAAACCGATCATGTACCTGTGCTTGTACTTGCAAACAAAGTGCCAGGAGCTGTACTTGTAGGGAGTTTTCCATTATTTAGCTGCTTCACTCTTTTCAGGTGAGACTTCCCATTGTAATGAACTTGAGCTTGTGCTGCAGAGTTCAGCTGAATATTGCACACTTCACAGAAGGAAAACAGTATCTTCTTTTTTTCTTTGCTTAATTGAAAGTCCTGTCTGTCATTCCTCAGTCCTTTTTCTTCAAAGCTCCGTAGAACAGCTGGTTGATTCATAATCCCATCTTCAAAGACGTGTTCAGGACTTAATGGACGCTTCATACCTACAAGTAAACAGATAAAATTGTTACTAGAAGCCAACTAATAATGCCTACTACTACCTCAGCATTTTCTTTTTTAAAATGCTATACAACGTGAACCAAAGACCAGGTCCAACAAATAAGGTTCCAAATTGCAGAGGCGTCCCTTAATAGAGACATACACGCATTTGTGACACACCACAGAGCCCAGAAATAATAAGTTGGCAATATATCACCATCTGCGTACAATGACAACTCACAACTCATTGTTTTGTTCTGCAAGCTATTTTAAAGCAGGTTTATTATTGCATCTCTAGCAGAGGTTAAGATTATTTTCAAATACATTTCCCTCTGCCTCACTACACACCGGTTCCAGAGCTTTTCACTTTCCGACGCCCATAGCAGTACCCACTGCCTCAAATATAATTATTCAACAAAAAGGGTGCCAACAAGAGATGTTACTGAAACCCTGGAATACTGCAGACTGTTCAAGTGAGACTAATGAATACTTTCCGCTTTTATATACACCCCAATCTTCAGCCTTCATACAAGCATTAAGATATTGTCTATAGCAGTCTGTCAATACCTTCACAATTAAAACTATTATACAGAGAAATGCCAGCTAGAAGTTAGTCTTGTGGGAACTACACAAATACACAGTAAAAGACAGTCCCTGAGCAACAATCCAAGAGCCTGAAATATGCACTTGTCCCTAGAGAACAAAAACCTCATCATGATAAATGAACCAAGCTGCACAAAGAACAGTTTTATACGTATGTGGAGGGAGGTGTGCAGGTGTGTACTTTATTTAAGGTATGGTGCTAAACCAGTAGAGAAGAAAGCAGGAGAGGCTCTTTATAAGGAGGAGAGGGGTCTAGCATAACTCAAATAGAAAATACTTCTGTTTTCTTGGCTAAACAACTTGCTATTTACACTTTATTCTTTCCCCTCACCGCCCAAATACTCTGGTTCAGCCAAAGGCTGGCTCAGGGAGCTGTGCAGAAGAGCAGCTCTTTCCAGGCAAGAGTGCACCTATATTCAGCTTTCAGAAGCAAAGAGGCTTCAAATGCATGGTCCCTTTTTTCATCCAGGAACCAGAGCAGCATAGATCTTTGTGTCCACCTACCACCCTGTTAGGCAGGAGGAATGAGAGAGACCACATCTCCACATACAAACACCAAAACACAAGAGCAGTCATAGCAATCCTCCCCATACTAGAATACTCCTCTCATTATCCAGAGAAGTATATTACCAGGAGACAGTCTGTTTGGTTCTTTGGCACAGGTATGTAAATGGAAACAACTTCAGAAATAGGTTATTTAAAGAGTCATTTATATGGTGGGTTAGAGTATTTCATCACATTCCTAACCCTAGCCCATGCTTAAAATTTTAGTATTTGTACAGATTCCTCCTCAGGCATGATTCACCAATCAAGTATACTAAATAAACAGAGTTCACAGTCGTAGTGATGTATTCATTTCATACAACTGACAGTCCTGTTATCAAATAAACAAAAAATACAAACAATATATTCATTAAAATATAAATCACATCAAATAGTAAAACAAAAAATAATTCTTAAAAATAATTGTAGGGTATAGGTACCTAATTGCTTTTAAAAACAAAATACTAGTCATCCTGTAAACCTAGGCTAGACACTGTCACTCTAAATCATTTAAGCGTAAGTATCATATTTCAAGGCAAGCAACCAAGATCCTGGACTCAGCTGAGCTTAGATGACATTTTCATTTGAAAATTTAATCTGCCTAGAGCTTTGGTATTTGTTACTTTTCAGTGTTATTTTTTTAAACCATAACTAACTTCCCCTATTCCCTTTGTTTTCTGTATATTTTTATTTCAATAGCGCTGTTGTAGTTTGTTCCCTTAAGTAAAAGGTTTTGAAACAAAAATACTTTTATATTACATTGTTTTAGATGCTACAAACATATAAACATAATTATTCAATAATAAAATAGGTAACAGTTTAAAAATCCTGGCTTGTCAGAAATCTCGTAAGTTTGCAGAAAGCAAATAACATTTCAAAAAATGATTCAGCAATTATTTCAACAATCCGCAAGATCTTAATGAAACTCAGTTGGTTTGGATGCATTAAAAGTGGCAGAGGCAAACATCTGCACTAGGAAGCTGCACGGATCAGAAGGCAGATCGATGGAGCAGGCAGCTGCTGCTGAGTACCTGTAATAGCACCAGAACCTTTTGAAGGAAAACATCAGCCTATTATCACTGCAGCACGAGATACATACGTTCCTGGACTGCACGTTTTGGTTTTCTTTCATCCAAAGGAACGAAACCTTTCCATTTGTGAGATTACTGAAATATGAACCAAAGCAGGGTAAGCTGGGAAAATCAGGACACTTGCCTCAAAAGCACACTCCTGACGTGACCAAAAATGTTTTTAATATGGACACACCCAGAAAGAACAACTGAGCATAGCAAGGACCCAAACACTGCACCTACACCCTAAGGCACCCCAGCTGCCAGTGTAGAAAGAAAATTAACCTTCAGACAAGGAAAAAGAAACCACTCTCCAAGTTTCTGTTTTCTTTTTACAAACAAAATAATTTTAAACTCACTTTTACTACAAAGTACTTAGTCGCATTAACACAGGACAAATGAGTCCTTAAAACAATCTGTTGCTACTAATTTAAGAATTAAAAAACACAAGCTGAAATTTGAAAATAACTCTGATTGCCCAAAGTTCTGCATCTAAATTAAAAGGTGACCTGATTATAAGCAGCACTGGTCTCCCAACAACTGATGGGAGTAGCAGATGTAAAGCACTTCTGAAAAAATACCTACATTGAGCATTTTAAGCCTTGGTTTTAGGAGGGCTTGCAGCAGCATACTCTGACTGGTCCAGCCCTGGAGAGGACCTGTATATGCAGCCAGAGACCAAACCACACTAGCCATCAAAAGTCTGCCTGCTCCTACACAGAAATCCCAGCCCTCATCTTCCCTTATCTTCCTGCAATTTGAGAGACTTGAACATTTGGTATGACAAATCATCTGTGTTTGAAAATCCTTGTCCAGTCCCTTCTAAAGCGTTTACGAAGAAAATGTTGGTGGAAAACATCCACTGAGATTTTACAGTATGCACATCTTTCACACAGTAATACAGCTTTTACCATAACGGATCACTTCTTGTGGCGTACGTATTTGTTCAAAAAATAAAAAGGTTATTCCATGGAAGGTCCCACTTGTCTTTAAAATTCTGTCTCCTCCTTTTCTTCTTTAAACTTTGGGTTGGAAAAAACACACCTTTAAAAATCCCTGCTGAAATGTCCTGGTTCTAGATATATAGAACAAGTACAATTCTGTATTGAGTCAATGTTAACAATGCCACCGTGAATATGATTTATTTTGTAAGAGGTAACTTTCTTTAGAAGGCTATCTGAATGCTTTACAGTTTTATGAAAGAGACTTGTATGTACACATTAATCTGTAATTTAAAAAGACACAAACCAAAAAGCTTGAGCATTCTTCCTATTCTCTACCTTTCCTAGTCACTCAAATTTAGGCAAACAAGCATCTGAAAAGTGTCTTCTTTTTCCTTCAAAAAGAGCTTTTCACTGCAGACAGATTTTGAAGAGTTCTAGATGGTACTTATTCTCACTCACCAAGAGTCAGATATGAAATGGGGCCATTTCATTCCTCAGGTTTACACATAGCTCAATAACATTATCATGTAACAGAAGCAGTACTTGAGACTACAGTCAGTGAACTGAGAATAAAGAGAAGTTACATGATCATTATATTCTGCAAAAATCAAAAAAATCATTTAGAGTAATAGTTATAGATGGGATTGTGAAGTATTTAGAAGCAGGTTTAAAAACAAGAACATGAGTTCATTAAAAGGAAGAAAGGATGGAAAATATCATGTGGGGAAAATCCAATAGATCAATCCTGCGAGCTCCCCCTTTTGTATAGCCTGGATACAGCACAGTATAAGCCAAGTCTCAGCAGTAGCTGATACATAACAATATCCACAAATTAAAATGTCACATACAAAAAGGACATGATTCTGTGAATCACACTGGAGTGACACACACATTACAAAAGGTAGTGCTGTATCACTGTAGTTGTATTTATTCAACAACTTGGAGGACTAGACCCAATTAAAAACTGAAAGGTCAGAACATGAAAACAAGGAAAAAAAAAGCAGGAAACAAACAAGATTAGCCAAGTATGTTAGAAAACATCCAGTTGAAATGATCCAGAAAAATAAGTCCATAAAGGGATTGTATGCCATATTCATCTTTCACAAGCACTTGAAAGTCTGCTTCTTTCTCTTGCAAAAGTAAGTTCTGATTCAAAACAGATATACTCCTTTTTACTCCAATCAAAATCATAACAGGAAGCAATGCAACGTTTAAGAGCTTTTTGGGTATTTGACAGCAGCTGTTACCAGACTAAACAAGTTGTCCCCCCATCACATTTCCTCCGCAGTACACAGAACTGATCTATCTGAATAGATTCTGCAAGCAATACTGAGGCAAGAATAAATTAGTGATTTATGACACCACATTAAAATTCTTAGATGTCACACAATACCCTGTTAGGATTTCTGAAACCACATCTTCTCAGCCTTTTGCAGCTAGCAAAGAAATCTAAGCTTGGACATCCTTTGTACTTGAAGCTCAAGGCAATTAGCCTTTCAATTTAGTTAATGTACTTTTAAAGAGAGTTGTGCTTTCAGAGGAGCTACAAAGAAGTATTCTATACAGTACACTGCTGTAGGTGAGAATGTGCAAATCTTTACTCAAAGGAAATAAGCTTTGGTTATCCTAATGAATTAGTGATGGTTACATGAAGCACTCTTTTCCTGAGTGCTGTTCTAAACTTTTGCAATGCCCATTCCTAATTAGTTGATACTTCAAAGAACCACTATGCTGGAAATGTAATTAGACTGCCATCCCTCTGTGGATCTGTGCCAGGTAAGCAAAACAGAAAATGTATTTTAACAACTTACATATGGACAAAGAGAATTTTCTCCTTTAGCCTTTGGAAATAGTCAAATGAGTTTCAGAAGACACAGGAACAAATATAAAAATTAACTGGCTTTCTATATTGTTACATTTCCAAAAAGGTTCATTCAGACAACTGGCGGCAGGGGGGGCGGGAGTGGAGAGAAAGACCCAAGACAGCTTTGTGCTGTACACCTATTAAGCACCTCCTATGGGGAAAAAATATCTATGCAGATGGACCAGTGAAGTCTGCATGCATGCCTTAAGAGCTGCGGTCTTGCACTGGAGCAAGTATGACTCCATAGTTCCTCATCTCTGCCATAAAACACACACACAAAAAAAAAAAAAAAAAGGAAAAAGAAAAAAATAAAACAACCAGCTTGAATATCTCCAGAGCATTATTTAAAAGAAACTCACTAGAGCTGGTTTTGAGGAGTCTTATGACCTTTCTTATATTTTTAGATAGTATTTCCCAAACATAGATAAACTATCAAGAGGCATATGGTTTGCACCATCTGGGCAACAAGTTCTATTGGGATACTGTGGTGAACAGCATATGCATAGCGCCTTGTGCGCCGTTTCCTACAGTGTTAAAAAAGCACTAGAGACTATTTTGAAGCCAACCTTGAAAAATCCCCCATATGTTTAAGGGACCAGTTTTTTTTCAGAAGGTGTGTTCCTCTTTCTTTCAGTACAAATCAAAACAGAGAACTGCCATGTTTAATCTTCATCTTGTTCTGAAATTCCTCAAGGAGGCATCATATTCTGCAATGTTTCCACCTGTCAAACTATTTATTACCCATCCACACACATCTGATTAACTCTTCCTTATTTCTTTCATCTATGGTCACAATGCACATAGAATGTTTTAATTCAAAGTTGCAGTAAAAACTGGACAGTTCAGAAAAGTAAATACATTTTTATTCCTTGTGGCACATAATCAGTTAATCATGGCACACTGACCAAAACAAGTAATTTTTTAGCCTGTATTTTAATGCTGGGTTATCAATGCGATATGAATAGGAAATCAGCTTGCTATTCCCGCACATGAAAAGTTTTGAATGGTGTAGTACGACAAATGGCTGACAGCCTCTTCTCTAACACATTTTAGAGTATTTAACATTTGAACAAGACTGTCTTTGAACTACAAAAACAGATGGTTGTTCCACAACACAAACATTAGCTGTTCAGTACAAGGTAATTCAGAAAACTGAAAACATTCAAGTAGCTAGTATCTTGCTTTGTTCTACCAGCCTTGAAATTGCCCATGCTAAGTAAACCTAAAATTAGACCTACTGTACTAGACTGTAAGCTCAGCTAAACTGGAGTAAATAAAATCACTCTTGACTTAGATTACCACAGACTGTAGTTGCATGTGCCCATGTTTGTAGCTAGCTCTAATTATAAGGTTGATCCTTTCCTCTTTAAGCTCCCGTGCTTACAGATTTCTGGCATCTCTAACATTAACAAGAACAGATTTACACATTGACTTATTTGCCAAAGAGATATATCCTCACCTGACATAACGTATCTGACTGCTGCCAAGAAGGTTAATCAAGTTTGGAGTCCAGACAGCTATCTTGGATTATGCTTCAAGAGGAACAGATAGTTTTCCAGCATTATTGTAACATGATTTTGCTTGATGAACCATTTGACAAGTTGGTGCCTTCTGCTCAGGAAGCTGTCATTAAGACATTACTTACCTTCAGTTAACCTGCACTCTTAAGTACTCGTATCTAATTGTGGAAGAACATCTAGATGTCCAAAGTGTTCAACACATGGTTGTATAGGTCATCTTAGACTTCTTTTTACCATGTGCATAAGTCTATCACAGATAACAGACCTGCCAGGAAAATGGCTAATTAGCTCCCTTAGGTTTCTCCATCAACAAGGCTGCTGAATAAACACAAACATTCCTGATAATCACACTGCCACCCCTGGTGTGTTATCTGCAACACATTCAATCAGATAGCACACAGTCCAGTCTTTGTGTTTTAGTGTCCTCATAAGCAAGGAAAAAAAAAGGAAAAAAAAAAAAAAGAAGAGGCCATGACATACCAAACATCACCTATTGTCAATACTGGGTCATACTTACATCTTATTTCATCCAGGAGCTCCAGTTTTCCCAATATTCTGTATTTCTAAAGCTGCAGCTAGGAAGGAGAAAACACTTACAAAAATACAGACAGACTTAAATGAGTTCTTTGTTGGACAAAGCCAGGATTAAAACATCTCAAAATGCCAAGCAGCCAGTAAAAAAATAATAATTAAAAAAAATAGGTGGGATGCTTTTAAAGGTTAAACATGTGAAAAGTACTAGTCATTATAATAGCAACTTCTCAAAAAGTAGATTAAAATTTTAAAAAATTTTATTTTTCCAAGTAGAAATGAACAAAGTGAGTTCTCTTAAGTGTATTCCCAATTTTTCCCATTTTCACAATCTGCTTCCTTTAGACTAGGAAACTGTCTTATCAATTACTGATTTAATAAATTGAATGATATTGTCTTTAAGATAATTTTCTAAGACTATTTCCTAAATCTGTAGACTTGTATAAAGTTGCTAGATTGCGTTTTTTTAGTTGTATCTTTCCAAGTATTGTATTCAAGTATTCTTTTAAATCAAAGGACTCGTATTGCTCCTTAGAAAAAACATCTGTATTCAATAGTATAAAACATTAATTAGATGGATCTCCATCAGATTTTACAACTCAGAAGAGCTGAAAACAAACTTACAAAAGGAAAATGACATAGAGGATATAGTTTGAACCTGCCTTCAATAATAAAAGGGACAAAAAAAAAAATCAGGGTTTTTTTTAAAGAACAAACTATTTTTATATATGTTAGAATCATCTCAGCACTAAGAATATGAAGAGAAAACCCTGCTCAAAACTGCAAGCATATGGGCCCCTCACTACAAGAAGGACATTGAGCTGCTAGAGCATGTCCACAGAAGAGTGACAAAGCTGGTGAAGGGCCTGGAGAAAAAGTCTTACGAGGAGCGGTTGAGGGGGCTGGGATTGTTTAGTCTGGAGAAAAGGAGGCTGAGGGGAGACCTGATCACCCTCTACAACTACCTGAAAGGAGGTTGTAGCGAGGTGGGGATTGGTCTCTTCTCCCCGGTAACTAGTGAAAGGACAAGAGGAAACAGTCTCAAGTTGCGCCAGGGGAGGTTCAGGCTCAACATTAGAAAGAAATTCTTCACTGTTAGAGTCGTTAGGCATTGCAATGGGCTGCCCAGGGAGGTGGTGGAGTCACCATCCTTGGAGGTGTTCAAAAAACGTTTAGATGTGACGCTTCAAGACATGGTTTAGTGGGTTTAGCGGGCATGGTGGCATCTGGTGTACGGTTGGACTGGATGATCTTTGAGGTCTCTTCCAACCATAATGATTCTATGATCAGTGGCAGTGAATGTCAGTCCTAAAGTGGTCCCAAGAAGATGGTCCCAGATCAGTTATCTGTAAGAGACTGTCAATGTCCATGTAAACTACTGATTCTCTTTTGAAACTGAAAAAATATAGAAAGCAAGTGTTCCCTTATAGTACAAAGGTAAAGGGACGTAACATATATTTTGTCTTATTAACTACTTAAGATTTATGATCAAGTCGTAAGAGAATTATCCAACTGGTAGTGACAGACCATAAGAACAGGCAAGTGGATCACCTAGTTTGAAGTCACCTGCAGGAACAGACCAGGTCAAAGTTAGCATTGCCTTGAATGTAACCCTTCACTTCCTGTTTTCCTTGCTTAAAGGAACCACGGCTAAGCATATTTTGTGCTGAGAGAGGTCGGTCCTTTGGAGAGGCCCCTGGCGGAGTCAAAGATACGGCCACTCCCTAATTCCTTCTGCCCATACACAGACTTGCACAGACCTCTCCCCTAAACTCGAGCTGCCAGTCACCTCAGGCTTTAAGCCACTGCTGCCTGCAAAATCCATTCTGAATACCTATCTTATTCCACGTTAAAATACACACTTCCATACATAAAAAGAGAGGCAGCCTTTTGCTGGTTTTACTGACATTTCACACCCTGATCCAGAAACCACACATGCATGTGCTTCCATGCTGCGGATAATCCACTCTGCTCTCCCCTCAATTAAGAGCCTGTTAGGGTGCTCATACAAATTCAACAAACGCATTTCTTTGCATTCCAGCCAGTGGAACCATACTATTATTGCATTAATCTAATTTGGGTTTGACAAACTTTTCGATATACCCCTAATCTTTACATTTTAATTTTAAGCTGAAACATAGTACTTAAACTAAGAATTCATGTGGGGTTTTGGTTGGTTTTCTTCCCTTTTATTATTTATTTCTATAAAATCAGTATGCTATTTGCGTATCATACTTAAGAAGCAAAAACACTTGAAGAGACTCCCCCAAAACCTTCATACCAAAGAACCACTGGCAATTCCAACAGCACTAAACTGCATAAACATTTTAAGCCCCGCACTCTTGCAGACATTCTGCACCAAGTATCCTGAAGGTACTGAGAAAAAGAGTAGTCAAGTCAGCTATTTGAATTACTAAAGCAGATGCCATTTTGTTAAACTGTTGCTTCATACAGCTCTGGAGCTCCCAGCACAAGAAGGACATGTTGGAGCAAGTCCAGAGGAGGCCACAAAGACGATCAGAGGGCTGGAGCACCTCTCCTATGAAGACAGCCTTTGAAAGTTGAGGTTGTTCAGCCTGGAGAAGAGGAGGCTCTGGGGATACCTTAGAGCAGCCTTCCAGTACCTAAAAGGGGCCTACAAGAAAGCTGGGGAGGGACTTTTCACAAGGGCATGGAGTGATAACGACAAGGTGCAATGGCTTTAAACTGGAAGAGGGAAGATTTAGATTAGATAGCAGGAAGAAATTCTTCACCATGAGGGTGGTGAGGCACTGGAAGAGATTGCCCAAAGAAGTTGTGGGTGCCCCCTCCCTGGAAGTGTTCAAGGCCAGGTTGGATGGGGCTTTGAGCAACATGGTCTGGTGGAAGGTGTCCCTGCCCACGGCAGGGGGGTTGGAATGAGATGGTCTTTAAGGTCCCTTTCAACTCAAACCATTCTATGTTACCCATTTCAGCAGATACACAGACCAGCTAAGTGCCAACAAAACATGCTTTAACACAAACCAAAATGGAAGTCTTAACTGCAGTATAAAGCAAATCGAATGATAGATTCACAGATTTCTTCCTTTCAAAGATGTTTGTACTTGATATAACCCATAGCTTCCTATGGGACCATCTTTACTATCTAAAATACTCCACATAAAGAGCCTGTCACAAGAATGACAAGCGACCCTTCTAACCAAAACTGGTCTAAACAGTATTTCTCAAAGCACTTGTGTGTGGAAGAGAGGCTTAGTGCATACAGCCAGGGACAGAGATGATGAGGGAAGTGGCCTTTGGGTATCCTCATTGTTCACACTTCTGTCTGTGCATCCCCCACCTGGGAGAAGGGAAAATGGGAGTTGAGAACGGCCAGAAGATGTGCATTTCCACTCCTGCATCAGGAATAAAACTATGGGGCGTTCTTTCACAAATCATTTTACACCTCTGTGTCCAAATCATCCCCTCCCTTCACCTATCAACTCAGACTACACTGTTAAAGCAAGGGCACATTTTATAGCATGCATTTGTGCCCACTATCAGCAGCAGGTGTGATCCGCTATGAGGCATCTAAACATCACCTCTGACACAGTATGCAAGAAACAGAAGTTTCTTGGGGTTTTATTTTTTAGCACAAAAGCACAAACAAAGATTAAAAGTCCGCCAAAATAAGGGCCATTCAAGTTCAGCATCAAAATGAACCAATTATAGAAGAATCACCTTACACCCCCTCACATTACAGAGATGGACCTGAGGCACACAACTCAGCTTTTGCTGATTACTGCATAAAGTGAGCTTCTCACAGTGTTGACTGCATACCAACTGCTGCGCTAACAAGCGGTGTCTTCCTTCGGACAT
This sequence comes from Cariama cristata, assembly GCF_000690535.1. Taxonomy (NCBI): domain Eukaryota; kingdom Metazoa; phylum Chordata; class Aves; order Cariamiformes; family Cariamidae; genus Cariama; species Cariama cristata. The sequence goes on along the minus strand of NW_009624822.1, from coordinate 23,503 downwards.
TTACAAACATCAGACTGCTTATTCATGACAGTCCCACATATCATCTGCCATCCCAGATGGTGACTGGTGGGATGCTGATTTTGTCCTAAGGCAGTTACCACCCACCAAGATATGCAGGGCTAAACAAAAAGCATGTGCCATCTGCCGTCAAGTTTACAAGACTTTTTGAGACCTATTAGGTTAGTTTAAGTTTATTTTAGATCAGGCAGGTCAGGAGGCTACAGCTCTCTAAATGCCCAATAGAAGAAGGGTAAGTTGCACTGTTAACACACACACGGTAAATCAAGAGCAAGTTACAATGTGCTGCTGCCCGC
>NW_009624822.1:5042-23158 GCF_000690535.1 Cariama cristata | reverse complement strand
CGCCCCCCCCCCCCCCCAATACCCTGAGAGCAGCAGAGGATTCTCACTGTGATCAGTGGCAAAAGGCACATACAGCCCACAAGCTCAGAGGGAACCAGAAGTAATCAGAGACAAAGAAGTAAGATGAAATTCTGCAGAACTTACGGATTTCTTTGGCCTGAAGAAATTTTAGAAATTGTCTTTCTTGCTGACAGGATGTTTTTTCTGCCTCCCTTCCTTGCATCTCTCTACTGCTATAATTTTGTCAGCTGTTCTCCATCTTATGATTTCTTGCCCAGCCCCAGCTCTTTTCCTACCCCCATATCTCCATAGATTCTTCTTATCCTCCTGCTCATGTGTTGTCATACTATATACACATAGAGGAAAGAAAAGTCAATTAAAAAGCAGAACTAGTGTGACATCTTCTGCCTGCCTCACAAACAGCATAAACTTCCTCTTACTCGGTTCATCTGTCATATTCGTTTATAGATGGTTAACACAGAATACAGCAGTTCCCCCCAATCTGGGGCCATTAAGCACTCAAACTACATAAAATAATTCTACACATTCTTCTAAAATAATCTAATTACATCTCTGTTTGTACATTGATAAAGATCTAAAGCAAGAAGAGAAAATAGAAAAACACATCCACCGGTGCATTTTTCTGAACATTGCTAGATCACCAGGTACGTGAAAACCTTTCACTGAGGCAGGGAATTAACGCTTGCACAAGTGTAAAGGTTACATCACTGTCTGCACACATGAAAAAAAAAAAGTATTGCTTAAGCTCACCCCTTAAGAAGTGGAATTTCAAAACATGGCCAAATTGCCTTTAAACCTTTAACATCAGAAAAACAGGACACAAAGGAGCAAGATCATGAAGGCCTGTACCGCCCAGTAGTGAGAGATAAGGGTCATAAAGGTCTCTGCAGGGGCCCAGCACTGTAAGAGCCCCTGGCGCTACAGCCCACGCCAACAGGGCTGCATCAGCAGACATCCTCCTGGAAGCCCGGCAGCAGATGCTGAAGACACCTCCAGCCAGCACGAGTGCGTCACCTCCTCCAGAATTCACACCATGTGAGGCAGAGGCAGGGCAGAAGAACAGAATACACGAGTCACCTCCAAATGACAGCTTAGCTCTTAAGAAAAAGTAGCGGTCATCAAAAGAAAGAAAATCTGGACAAGTACATGCAAAGAGAAAGACGTGTCATTCCTCTCCCCCACACAAGCAGCCAGAGGCAATGAGGGGCACAAGGTAGAGTTTCTCCATGCTCCTTAACAAAAAGTTTCCTTACTCTTCTTTAAATGACTGTTAGTACAACTGTCAGTTGCTTTAAATCATCCCAGACTGCTTCCTCTACTGCAGAGACCACAAATACCAATCTATGCATCCTACTGCAGCTATCTGCAGTCATAAATGTAATTAAAACTTATTGCCACAATAAAGTTATTTAACACAAAAGAATCTGACAAATAAAATTATACAAGTCACAGTTAGTCTTATACTGTCATCTTGCACAGAATACAATTCTGGCATCTCTTTAGGGACAGAAACATTTTTCCACCTTTCATTTTACAACTATGAATCTGAAGTCTTCAGAAATTCATACATACTGCTCCTATAAAAAGTAAAAATGTCATTCTGCAAAGGGATAAACTTCTGATGAAGGCAGTCACACTGAAAATTGGCCGTTAATCTCCTCTGAATAAATATAACCCCCAGAAAGATGGAAATGTGAGCAGAATATATATTTTTTGCACTTGAAAATGCTGAGGTGCACAAGAAGCAGGTTTTACTTTAGTATTTACAGCTGAAGTTATCCTTCAGAAGCCCATTTTATTCTCATGAGATGTTTTGTTCCGATCATTCACTTTTCAAAGCCCTTTGCAACTTTAAGATTGCAGTAATGCTGACTTTTATAACTTATTTCAGATCTCTCTCCCTTGTCCAAGCTGTCACATTCCTTGGAGACGCTTGATGTTTTTCAACTTCCTAAACATTTTATTAATTAAGAAATTAAAAAGTATTCTTTCTGCAATGTGTAGAGAGTTGACTTCATAATGCGAAACATCCTTGTGATAAACAATTCCTCTAACAAATCCCCTGATAAATGGAGACCTTGCTCTCTCACACTAACTTACCTAGTTGACCTGTGCTGAAGTTATACTTTGCTGAATAGCTGATAACTGAACACAACTTCTGCTAAAAGACAGTTTTAAGCACACTTGCCACCTTAAAAGATCCAGTGTGGAATGAATGTGCCTCCTGTGCATACATCACAAACATGACATTTTGAAACATCAAACATTTGGAAAGGTTCACTTAAGAAAAACTAATTTATCAATCTGATGTCTCTTTCGCTTATGACACTTTACTCATCAATTGAGAGCTGCTAGCTCTCAGAATTCTATCTTGCAGTATTAGGCATTTTTTCTTAAGCCTGGCTCATGCAGTCATAAAAATCCCTAGGAACTCTAGCTTTTTTAATATCCCTCTAATCCTTGCAGAGATGGCTGAAAACATGAACCCTAAAGGCTCACAAACTAGAAAGGAATTAAAGAGAAACCAATTTCAATTTTCTTCTAGAACCCGACAAGATTTTTGAATGTTCAGAGCTGATAATATTTCTGGCAGCTACACAGAAGCACTGATGTTCTCTCAGCCATTCACTTGATCAAGTCCTGTACTGCTGCTATGCTTAATTACTGTAAAAAACACAACACCTAATTTAAAAAAAATAAAAAAATAAAAAATTTTACCTCAGCCAGGACAAAGCTTCAACAATCAGATCTGGATTTGGCCATACAAGGTTTTCCTGACTGACCTCTAGTCACTTGTTCCGGACCAACGCTGGCTGTTGGTTTGAAGTTTCCCTGCTGTGTGCAGTCCATAAATGCATGAGAAGGCATTTCCTCTTAGCCCACGTTCCCACAACCTCCCTCTTTCCTTAGCCTTTATTTTCCAAGACTAAGGAAGTCTCCCCATAAAAAACCAGGATCTCTTTTTCCCCGACCAGAACCCTTCTCTGCACCCATCTCAGTCTGAACTCATCACGAGCAGTAATCAGACCAGTTCTCTGAACTCCAGATGGGGAGTCATCAGTTCTGCAATTTTGACGTTAATGCTTCCTTATCCCAAAAAAGCAGGAAGGTTAGGCATCACTAGTTCATTTAACAAAATACTTATAAACAATAGACAAATCAAATTTTTTATTTGTTTAATGATGTTTCATTAGGTATAACAATTAAATAACTGGCAAGTATCAGTGAGAGTTCTCAGCTATTGGAATTCATTCAGCTTATGCTAAATGGCCAACTCAATCAGTAACCCAGACTGGCAATTAAATGCCACTTTATTGTTTTTAAATATTTATCAGTCCTTAGCTAAGAGAGGAACAAAGAAAGCCGAGTACAACTGTCAGCAGAAACAGACTGTCATCTGCCACAGGACACCACACAGGAAAGCAACTAGAGTTCAGAGATCCCACAAAATATCCTTGCAAAGGAATGGATATTAAGGACTTAGTTTCCAGAAGAAATTTCCAAATACATACAGTTGCAAATATGCCAATTATATTTTCTACTTCCCCTTGGAAAATCCTGTTCTGTAGCCAAAGTTTTCTTTAGAAAATAACCAAACTAGTCAAAATGTTATTTTCAGAAATTGCATAGTCATTAAATAGCATCATGAGCATCTGTTTCAGAACTGTCAATCAAAGCATCGCAAATAGAAAAACTGAAAACTCAAGAACTCTAAATTTTACAGAAGCAACTTTCAAAGGGTTTTTTTTGTTTGTTTGTGTTTAACATTTAAAGACTTTTCCCCAAATTTAGAGCAGGAATCAAAATTGACACTAAGAGTTAAGTGAGGTAGCAGCTTTGGTTTCCAAACACTTTTAACCAACAGGGTCTTTAATTCAGAGACCCTTCGTGAACTAGGCTGATACTGCAAAAGTCTCCTCAATCCTGCTCATGTTTTGAACTGGCGCATGGCTCAGGTTGCAGTTATAGCTGTGCCAGAGATGATCAACAAATATTTTTCAGGAAATGGGGCTGTATCCTAATCCCTTCTCTCATTTTTGATATATGAAAAATCTCTTCTAAAAAAACACGCAAAAAACCCCAAACCAAAACAAAAAACAGACAATAGGGAGAAAGAAGCATCTGAAGGACTAACTGTAACGCAGTGCAATTACAGATGCTATAGCAGAACCTTCAGCCATGGTACAACTATATGCTGGTACTGATCAACCTGGAACTCTTGACCTCTAAAGATATTCAAGGTTCACATTGGATTATGACACATTTTCAGGAGATAATCATGGGACAGTCACCATTTGTGTTTTATTGAGTTTCTCATCACATACTTGTGGCCCAGCCCTACATTCCTCACACTGCAAAAATTCCCAAAGGTAACTGGAACATACAAAGAAGTGGAGCAATCTCATGTCCACCTTTGGATTTTCCCAGCTTCATAAACTCCAGTGACTGAAAAACTCACACAGCTAATCACTTAGGGATTAACCAAAACGTCAAAAGCTGTAAGACACGTTTAGTGTGTCAACACAAGAAACAAAGTTTAACACGTTACTCTATCCTATCTCCTATCCTATCCTAACTTTGGGCAGACCAAAGTTTTGGCCAACTCCTTAAGCAAGCATGACATGTGACACCATTATATTCCATTGCTATTGCTGGGCCAAGCAGATATATGCACTCATATAGATAAAACATATATGGGTACCTCATCAGATTCTCTCGCTTTACCCTTTCCGTGAAGCAGCAGTAACACACACATCCTTTTACCCAAATGCACAAGCCAATATTCAAATAGTTTTAACTCTCAAGATAGTACCTGCCATGGTTTAGTTACCATTTATTGGAAGTCTGTTTTATCCAGCTCTTCAGGGAGAAAATTCTTGCATTTGAATAACTAAGCAGTATCTATTAAATTTATACAAAAATCAATTAAAATAAGAGACTTTGCAGGCTCCAAAACCAAGCAGTGGTAGGTCACAAGTTTTTTGTCATGATTTTCTAAAGGCGTTTCAGACTGCTATAACATAACTGCATTCAAGGTCTCCCCTTTCAATATGCACTGAACAATGCCCTCCCAGTTCTGCAAGGTGTTCACCAATAACTTCTGTACCAGGTAAAGTTTCCCTGCCTGCATTTTGAATTATACTGTAAATCCAAAGGAAAAGATCCGTATCTACTTGCACTTGCTATAGCACTAGGTGTGTCTATATCAAAAGGACAGAACATGACATAGTACATATGACTCCATTTTTGCTCTCAAAATAATCTGTAGATACAGTACACAGGCTGATCTAACGCCTGCTCCTGGCATGAGGGCATATCTTATCTAGATTATCTGAATAAATCCTGAATAAGAATAAAGGAATGGTTTAATCATGCACATTTTCTAGATATGAAGACAGATAAGATAAAACAGTGTCATTTTAAAGGACCTTAACTCTTTTTCCTGTGTCTGACTGCTTGGACTGTAAATAATAATTTAGGACCACTTCATCTGTTCACTTTTGACCCTTCCAAACCAAATAGACAGATAGACTAGGGAACCACAAAGTTAAATCATTTTCCTTTTGCAGTCATTCCCTGGTGCCTTTAACGAACACACACATTTCAGGGTAAAGCACAAATCTTGGGGAAGAATTTAAGAGAGAACCTGAAACTTTGCAACCAAAGTTCTTGCAGCAAGTAGTTGCAACAACCAAAAAAAAAAAAAAAAGTAGTATAGCCCCCAACACTGAGGTCGTTAATAAATACAGCCTACCTAAATTTTTCACTTCACATCCTAAACAATGTTACATTTTACTCCTAAACAGCTGTCACTTCTCACTCTCACGGTATTATAAATTCATTGTTATGCGATGCAGTTCCCATTTTTAAGTTACACAGAGATCCTCAGAAATAAAACACACTACACAAATTCACATAATTTATTATCAGTGATAAGCATTTACTTGCCATTCTTAGGCATTAACATCAGTAAGCATCCTGGAAACAAGTTCATATGGAATACTAGTTATCTAGTTTGGTTTTTTTTTTAAAAAAACCCAAAATATTTAACTAGACTTCATACTACATTGATAAAAGACATGAACAAGGAAGAACATCAGCTGATTTTCCTAAACCAAATCACGCTAACAGTTTACCCTAGCATACTGCAGAATACTGAAATAAAATCACTGCAGTTTCTCCAATGTGCATAAAAACCACAGTGAACTCATTTACTGAAAGCAGAATAGAAATCTAATCAAAGAAAGTTGTATGGAATAGCTATATTCTATATAGGAATAATGAATTCTATTTCAAATTAATTCTTGTGCAAGAGAAATAGTTGGGAACAAATAAATTGGTGTCCTGAAACTCTGTCAGTGAGTGAACTCATTTGGGAACTACAGCTGTTGCGCTTTAGAGATTTGGATTAAAATCCATCATTATCTTTCAGTTAATACTCTTTCATCGACCAATCAGCAGTCATATGGTGTTTACCAACCCTGGTCACTTAACCCACTTGAATGGCCTTTGTGCTATAATTTGTACTTCAATACAATCAGATTACTTCTAATCTAAATGATTTGTGTCCTTTATGGGACAGATAAACACTAATCCCAAGGTTCCTGAAACATAGTAAGCCTAAGCAGTGCCAGTATGGCATCCACTGCTTGCTGTTTTAATAGAATATTTCATTCCAGTTAGGAAATATTTTATTTGATCATAGTGACCCTGCCTTTTAGATACTCATTCCAAGCACACTCAAGATCAGTGTATCCCTGTAAGCAAGAAATCAAGCAAAGTGGGCAGGAGACCTGCATAGATGAGCAAGGAGCTTCTGGCAAAACTCAAATGGAAGAAGGAAGTTTATGGAATGTGGAAAAAGGGACAACCCACTTGGGATGAATACAGAAATGTTGTCAGAGTATGCAGGGATGCGATGAGGGAGGCTAAGGCCCGCTTGGAATTAAATCTAGCAAGGGATGTCAAAGACAACAAAAAGGGCTTCTTCAAGTACAGCAGCAGCAAAAGGAAGACTAGGGAAAACGCGGGCCTGCTGCTGAACAAGGTGGCTGCCCTGATGACAGAGGATACAGAGAAGCCAAACTACTGGAGAGAGTCTAGCAGAGGGCAACGAAGATGATGGACTGAAGCATCTCTCTTACAAGGAAAGGCTGAGGGAACTGGGTCTGTTCAGCCTAGAGAAGACTGAGAGGGGATCTCACCAATGCTCATAAATACCTTAAGGGTGAGTGTCAAGAGGATGGGGCCAGACTCTTTTCAGTGGTGCCCAGCGACAGGTTAAGGGGCAACAAGCATAAATTGAAATTCGGGAAGTTCCATTTGAACATGAGGCAGAAGTTCTATACTTTGAGGGTGGCAGAGCACTGGCACAGGCTGCCCAGAGAGGTTGTGGGGTCTCCTTCTCTGGAGATACTCAATACCTGCCAGGACACATTCCTGTGCAACCTGCTGTAGGTGACCCTGCTTTGGCAGAGGGGTTGGACTAGGTGATCTACAGAGGTCTCTTCCAACCTCAACCATTCTGGGATTCTGTGAATTTCTTTTATAGACAAAGAAGAAAGATTTATCAGCAAACACCACCACTCAGATCCACAAATCTGCAGCAAAAAAATGATATATTAATACTTAGATACTACTTTTTTGATCAAATTATTTCACAGGAAAAAATATTTATTCCTTAGAAATAGACTAAGCAAGGAGGAACATTTTAAAACTCCTTATTCAGCAAGGAGTTACATATGGTAACAGCCCACAGTCCCCAGTTCTCAATTTAAGAAGTCCACCTCTTCAGAATGGTTTTCCAAGGATTCAGCAGTTAAAGTGTCCTCACTCATTCCTGTTCTTCAGTTAATCTTGGGTGACACTTGGAAGAAACTGTACTATCATGCGCGTCTAACATCTAATTACATTTAACAGTAATACGCTTAGGTTCTGATCTCACAAACGCTTCTGCACAGGTGGGTCAGTAAGCATGTGACAACCTCCCTAGAAAAGGGAGGACCTGCAGATGCAAATATATTTGCATGATTGGAGCCAGGTACATCAATGTACCTGTACCTTGAAAAACGCCAGAGTCAGGAACAAGAACAATTGAACAGTATAGTAATAACCTCCATGGTGACAGCAAATATGCAAAAACACCTTCTTACGTGATGGTATTATCAGTGTTACAGTGTTACCCTATTATATTCACATATTCACCAACATATGTATTTCTTACCTAGAAAAATGTGTAACTAAAATTCCAGCCTGCTACAAAACATCACCTTGTAAAATATAACGGATCATATCCCAAGTTAAGCTAGGATGAGCCTACTCCGAATTGGACAAAACATTCCCAAAGAAAAATTAAGATGCTGGATGATCTTAGTAATATCTGTAGCTATTACCTTACATATATCTAATCATGTTTACTTACAGTACCTCAGGAGAGGTGCTCGTCTTTCATGTTAACCAAAACTCTTTTCTAGTTGATGACCTAAACTAGAAAGAGAAAGTCTATTTTCTTAAGGTATACTCATTCACATGCAGAGCCACTCTCAGTAGGTGACCTCAGCCTACCTCATAGCGATGAGCAAGCTAACACACACGCAGAGAACGAGGAACCACGTCTACTGCCAAAATTCTGTTTTACAACTAAGACACAAGCCTGACACATAAACCTTTAAAAAGTCTCCATCCAGATTTGAGAGGAGTGAGGCAGATCATCTTATACAGCAGCATATAGGGCATGAGGGTGATTGCACTATGAAATTTGCCATTCTGGCTGCGAATACTTGCAGGATTATTCAGTGAATGGCACATATACTCCTTACTCTGCTCTGGAAATGGCTCTTTTGATGTTCCTTGTACTTTAGGCAAGATCCCTGTTACATATTACAAAACAGCCTCCTTAAAAGGTATAACAGAAATTACAGCTTGTTTGAGATTTCCCAGAAGTTGTAACAATCTCGGAAGCGCTGGGAAAGATTCTCTAATTCAATGCTGGAATTATAAGCTAACACATCACTAAATAGAGTTTCAGAGGACTGATCTACCTTTCCAAGAGCAGTAATCTTTGCTTTCCACTAATTTCTCATGCTCTGCACAACATCAGAAGGTTGCATAGTTCTATGAATACTGTATTTCTGTTATTTTAACTGCAATCGTGAAGTAAGCACAAACTGCAACTGTAAAATGGCAAGTCACACTTTCTCTTCTACTGACATTTGAAAGAATGACGAGAGTCCAATGCCCAGAGGTCAAAGATACAAAGACAACAACGACCCGCACAGCCCACTTGCGCAATCAGACCTACCGCCAGCACTTGGAGGACACTTGGAAGAGGGAAAATGTTATTTTTTTCCCAGCTACCTAAAAATTCCTGGACCAGCTGTCCCAAAGACTGATGGTTCCAGAAGAGATTGTAAAGTCCACAAACACTGAATAAATATTTACAAATATAAGAAAGTGATCAGAAATTTGAAGGAAGAACTTGTAAATTCTACAGATCCTTAAATACTTGATTAATGAATAAACACCTAGCAATAGCAAAACATTACTGTCTGTGAACACCAAAATATACGTCAGAAACCATATCTCCCATCACAGAAGTAGGCAACAGTCTTCACACAGTCTTCACTTACAAACTCAGTAGTTCATGTATATGGTATCATATAAACTGCAAAGGTACCACACAATTCTTTGAAGATTAACAGTAGTAAGTCCAAACTTCACAAGAGGCAAAAAAAAAAAAAAAAAAAAAGAGAAGAAAAAGGATGGACCTACAGATCTCTCAGGACAGACCACAACTCTCAGATGTGAGCCAGCAAAGGCTCCAGCCTTTGTAGTTCCGTAGAGATAGGACTACAGACTAAATAAGGAACAGACACTTCCTGGACTATGTAGGAATACCTATAGATGACAACAGATTCAGAATTAAATATGTGTGTGTTTGTGTCCCACACAGATGCTAGAAAGATGTATACTTGTAATGTTACTGCACTCTCAGCAGAAGGGGATAATTCTTTAACTTAAACCATGTAGCTGCACAGCAAAATAAAAAGCACCTCTCATTCCTCTCCTGTACTTCAGATGGCTCCCCTGAGCGATTACTGAAAGCAGTTGCCCAAAAAAGAAACCAAATCATTTCTGGAGATCAAAACAAGGCTGAAGTCAGTTCAATTCTGTGATATCGCTGATTTTTTCCGCTCCCCACTCCAGAAGACACACTTAGACCACTTAAACTATTAAGAATCTAGAATTAACTAATTTGAGTTTACAGTATTGTAGTTAAGAATATCGATATCATATCAAAGATGCTGTAAAGATAAATATTCTGAAACTAACAGAAAAATAACTACAGAAACTTCAGGTGTAAGAGTAACTCAGCAAACAATTACATCTTTCTTCAAAAAAATTACTTAAGTAGTCAAAGTAGCCATTTGAAAAAAAACTTCCCCAAAATGCTTTAGCTAACAAAAACAGTTGGCCTGCTAAGAGTTTTCCACCCTGTTACTGGAATTAAATCACGCTGGAATAGTATTTCTCTAGTATCAAGAAAAAGTTAGAGCTAGATTCTGAATATGTGAAACAGCTCGATTAAACTAAGTTTGAGCAAGAAAGATTACATCTGCATTTCTATTCTCACCCGCTATTTTTATGCTTTATGGAAAAGCCACATTCCCTCCTCGATCCAATGAATTGTGTATGTGACAAGGAAGCAAACAACCATAAGTCACAGCAAGAGGGACTTTTATGTCCTTGCCATAATAAATGAGAAGATGCTTATGGTTGCTTTCTTCTCCACCAGCACACCAGTTACCTAGCTGGGGAAAGCGTTGAACAACTAGAGGTGTGAACCCATTCTAGCTTTCCACTCCATTAATTCATGTATCATTTTTACATAGCAGTCATGGAGCTATAAATCACGTGAGACAGAATGAGAGCTAATTAAAGAGTCAGGCATACAATTTTGCATTGTTGCGTATCAGAGAGCTCTAAAATTGGCCATATTTTGTATAAAATATTGTCAAAGATTAAAAGACATCTCAAGCAGATAGGTATTTTCTTCTAAGAGGTGGGAATTACTATCTGAAAGATCTCAATATTTAATTTCCTAGCACAGAAGCCCCACAAAACCCTGAGTCAGCCTTTTTTTCTTTTTTAATAACAGACTTAACTCTGCCTTGCACACACGTTGTAGTACAGTCTTGTATACAGTCTTTGAACTTAGTCAATTTTTTTTCCAATTAGAGCAAACTACTATGCTTCCGAAGACAGAAATTCACAACCCAAGAAATCTCTACGTGCACTAAGGAAAGCATTAATCAAATACACCTAAATCTAGCAGTTAAACTTAAGTGTGAGCACTTCAGGCTATTTACAGGATTCCTTTGCCAATAAGGTATGGCTCACTTGAGAAAAAACAACCTATTTCCTGATACCAGATTTCTCAGTCAATGCAATTATGTGGCAAAAGGTCTTCTTTCAAGGGTTACAGGTAAATCTGATGCAGACTTGTTAACTGAAATGTATGTATTTCACAACCAAAGAGGGCTTTTAAGTATGCATAATATTACTGTGACAGCTAGAGCATCTGTTAGTAGGTGAGAAACCCATTATACCAAAGCCATATAAAAATACAGCATGAGGACGATTCTCTGACTCCAACAGCTTTTTCTCTAAAGGAATTTTATAGAGATATATGTTTCATTTTTATTCCTTTTTCACCTTCTTTTTAGTGACCTAATAATTGCAGCTACTAAAGCAATTCATCAAATGCAAGAGAATTAATCTCAGAGTAATTCTTAACTACATACATTTTAAAATATACATATTCATTAGTCTCAATAATGTGTAACTGCAAGGAATAGTCAAGTGCTTATATGGTAGTCTCATACTCCATTTTCCTAACTTTAAATCAAATACCTTAAAACACAGAAGAACAATTTTTTCTACTCTGAATGTATACACAGGTTTCATAACTAAGCTTTAAAAATAAAAAGCATTCTTCTTTCATTCTACTGAATGCAAAAAGAAAAGTTATTTGAAATTTTTAATGAATACTTTTATTTCAGCTTTGACTGACTAGAAAAAGGGCTTAAAAACATTTATATTAAAAATGAGGGAGCATCCATCTGAAGAGTCATATTTTACTTGAATATCCCAGACCCTGGAGGTAAGAGATAAAGTCTGGAGAAAGGAAGAATTTCCCTTGGTCAAGGAGGATTGAGTTAGAGATCATTTAGGCAAACCAGACACCCACAAATCCATGGGCCCCAATGGGATGCACCCATGACTGCTGAGGGAGCTGGCAGATGTTACTGCTAAGCCACTCTACATCATGTTTGAAAAGTCATGGAGAACAGGAGAGGTGCCTGAGGACTGGAGGAAAGTCAATGTCACTCCATTCTTCAAAAAAGGACAAGAACCAGGACCCAGGGAACTACAGGCCAGTCAGCCTCACCTTCATCCCCGGAAAAGTCATGGAGCACCTCATTCTCAATGTCATCTCTACACAGCTGGAGAAAAAGAAAGTTATCAGGAATAGTCAACATGGATTCACCAAGGGGAAGTCATGCTTGACCAACCTGATAGCCTTCTACGATGGCATGACTGGCTGGGCAGATGAGGGAAGAGCAGTGCATGTTGTCTACCTTGACTTCAGCAAGGCTTTTGACACTGTTTCCCATAACATCCTCACAGGAAAGCTCAGGACGTGTGGGTTAGATGAGTGGGCAGTGAGGTGGATTGAGAACTGGCTGAACGGCCGAGCCCAGAGGGTCGTGCTCAGCAGTGCAGAGCCTAGTTGGAGGCCTGTGGCTAGCGGTGCTCCCCAGGGGTCAGTTCTGGGTCCGGTCTTGTTTAACCTATTCATCAATAACCTGGATGAAGGGACAGAGTGTACTCTCAGCAAGTTCCCTGATGATACAAAGCTGGGAGGAGTGGTTGATACACCAGAAGGCTGCGCTGCTACCCAGAGAGACCTGGACAGGCTGGAGAGTTGGGCAGAGAGGAACCTGATGAAGTTCAACAATGGCAAGTGCAGTCCTGCACCTAGGGAAGAATAACCCCACGTACCAGTACAGGCTGGGGGCTGACCTGCTGGAAAGCAGCCCAGCAGAGAAGGACCTGGGAGTCAAGGTGGAAAACACGTTGCACATGAGCCAGCAATGTGCTCTCGTGGCCAAGAAGGCCAGTGGTATCTTGGGGTGCATTAGGAAGAGTGTGGCCAGGGCATTGAGGAAGGTCATCCTCCCCCTCTACTCTGCCCTGGTGAGGCCACATCTGGAGTACTGTGTCCAGTTCTGGGCTCCCCAGGTCAAGACAAGCAGCTACTGGAGAGAGTCCAGCTGAGGGCAACAAAGATGATGAGAGGACTGGAGCATCTCTCTTATGAGAAAAGGCTGAGGGAACTGGGTCTGCTCAGCCTGGAGAAGACAAGACCGAGAAGGGATCTGATCAATGCTCATAAATACCTTAAGGGTATTGGAGGTCAAGAGCATGGGGACAGACTTCTCAGTGGTGCCCAGCAACAGGTTAAGGGGCAACGGGCAAAAATTGAAACTCAGGAAGTTCCATCTGCATGTGAGGCAGAACGTCTTTGAGGGTGGCAGAGCACTGGCACAGGTTGCCCAGAGAGGCTGTGGAGTCTCCTCCTCTGGAGATATTCAAAATCCACCTGGACATGATCCTGTGCAACCTGCTGTAGGTGAATCTGCTTTGGCGAGGGGGTTGGACTAGGTGATCTCCAGAGGTCCCTTCCAACCCTGACCATTCTGTGATTCTGTGATCCCAAGCATCGCAGCTAGTCACTGTCCACTCTTGCAATTTGTACAGCTAAGCTACAATCAGGAAGGTGGACGTGGATCAGATACACAACTAGGTCACCAAGCCAATGCATGGGTCAAGAAGTTAGAAAGCCAGGAAATATAACTACTGAAGGAAAGGCCAAATATGAAGGCATGAAGCTGCCTGAAGTGACAACAAAGAGGCAGGTGTGGAGGACGATCAGGAACGGCAAGGCCAGGCAGGGCTGCCTGCAGTCAACTCACAAAGCCATATCTCAAGGATCCCAAACAATCTCGAGGAAGTTTTTCATCTTCATGCTATCCTACTAACTCTAAGAAGCATTTGGCAGTGCTCTGATAAGTGAGTTAAGTTCTGCCTATGGCTTTTTGGAAAAACATAAAATACAAATCCTACTAACATGCATTCTAGAGAGATTCTGATAATGCTTAAAAAACCACTAATGCCTGTTTTTGAAAACTAGCCCATTCAGAAATGCAAGCTTTTAAACAACATAAAAGACTTCCGTGGCCTAAAGCCAGCTACTTCAACGTTACAAGTAACTTTACAGTATATCTTTTTTTGCAACAGATCATTTCCATTAATTTGAGGGTTCTCATAAGATGGAAGAAGCAGCACAACAGTAGCAACATAACAATAAATGACAGAAATGGATTTTAAAAATATATATATATAGTCAAAAATACATGATCACAAACATTCAAAACTTTGAGGCAGTGTCACACAAAATGTGATCTCCAGCTCTCTAAAAACAAGAGCCACTCTATACAAAACATCACACTAATATTACACACACATTTATATGGTAGTAGTGTACAAAAGCAAATCTGTCAAGACCCCCACACTCAGCATGAAACATGCTGTTTACTCCTAACTCCCAATAACAGTTCCCATAGTTATCACAACCACATGGCAAAATACCCCTCTGATCAACTGTGTGCAGCACGTGAGGCAGGAAGCCGCCGCGGTGCTGCATGTAAAGATTACAAACCCCACACGTTCCTGTTGGCCACAGACTCCTTGCAGCCCTTCTGCGTCATAGCATCTGGGGTTTAGCACCAGCATGTGCTTTTGGGTGGTTTTGTTTTAGTTTGGTTGTTTTGCTTTTGGTTTTGGTTTTTGGTTTGGGTTTTTTTTTGGTGGTGGTGGTTTTGGTTTTGTTTTTTAAAACACTTGCCAGATCAGATTAGTATAAATCTTTTCCTCTGAACAAGAAGGAAGTTTTCCTATCCTTGCTCAAGATAAAGATTTCACTTTACAGAAAATTCAAATCCTTTCTTACAAAACTACGATACAGGAACTTGATCAATATTCTAATTTACAGTTAAGAAAGCAAGGTGAAAAGCTTCTGAGAGCTACAGATAACACATAAGAGAAGTCTATGGGGCTCCTTCAAGGGCAGAGGTTTTTCGAGCTCTTGCAAACTGCAACAACAAATCACCACCAGGTTATATGCAGAAATATTGGCTAATGCAAATTCACTGAAAGGGTTAAAAACAAGCATTACAGCATTCCTCTTTTGTCTACCTCTCACTTTCTCCTCCTCATCCTATTTGAGCTACATGATAAATTGCAGTTATGAAGGGGACAATTGAGACTCATCAAGTATACAGAGTAAATGTATGGTATTGCAACATTGTAGACAATATAACCAAATTATGAAGTTGACAACATAATCAAATTTTGACATTAGTTCTGTCAACATTTGTTATTACTGATCATCAATGCAACTGGCTTTGATGCTTGCTGAAGTTTGTGAAGCTCCATTGTCTAGTCTCTTAAGCTACTTTTGTAGCATTCTTGAGTTGGTGGGACTAACCCACATGCCAAGGAAAGCCAGCAAAATTTGACTTGAAATGTTTTCTCAAATCTATTTGAAAGAGAAAGAAAATGCCAGTGTAGGCAGCTCTTGTCTAGCCTTTCAGGAATATCACTTGCTCCACAACATCCGGCACCTGCCTGCAGTAGAAAAGGAGTCCTGAGTACAGTGGATTTAGTCTTATTCAAATCTAGAGCAGTAAAGCTACAGCAGTCTCAGATACTTCTAAGAGAACAGTGATTTCCACCTTCAAAATTTATTTTATACATTTACAGAGAACATACATTAATTTTTAGCAGTTTAAAACTATACAGAATAAGGCAATAGCACCAAACATCCCTACCCATATGTTAGAGTACTTAATATTTTCATATTACCTATGAGACTAGGAGCATCATAACTCCATTTTGGCTGCCCAAAACTGTCTATCATAAGGTTCTGCTGCTTCTGATGTCACCTATCTAAAAGAATGTGCTGAAGTTCTCCATACTGGAATCTGACAATATCTGAGCAAATATCAGTGAAACTCAGCCTCTAATGCTGCTCCACATAGCAGGACAAAGTTAATTTATTCAATCATTCTATAAGCTCCAGAAGTCAGGCTCTGGATCTAAACATTTGAAAAGTACTGATGAACAATTCAAGATGTACCATGATTCCTTAGGACAGAATGTACAGGTTGTATAGCTTGCTTCTTTTTCATAAAAAAAGCTAATAGGCTCTTTAAATTACAAGATAACATTTTCCCTCTCCTCACAGACTGGAGATGAATCAAGACAATCAACATAAGTCATAAGAACAGCTATCTCCTGAAAGTAGAAGTTGGAAGAAAATCAGGAGACTGCAAGAGAAAAAGATTCTCTCAAGGTTAAGGCACTTGAATACTGAGTGCAGAATCTAGCTGTAGCCTGGGCTCTACTACAGAGCTGCTAGTAATGCTAGGCAAGTTGCTTAAATCAATCCTTCCACATTCATTAATTGTGCATGCCTTTTCTGGGAGCCTAACTTGCTAACTGCAAGCTCTAGTTTGTAGAAGTGCTGAATGTTCATGCTGCCATTCAAGGCAACAGAAGCTCTGCTGCGAACATGCACTACATCATTCCAAGCGCTGACGTACCAGTCCCCACAACTCAAACTGATCATCTAACATTGCTGAAGATCCCTCTCTGTGCTGAAGCTCCCCGCTATGTCAGGAGAAGGCCATTCATTTATGTCATGGAAGTGTTGCAAAGATTAATTTTTTTAATTTTTTTTTTTTTACTGTTTGTGAAGCACACAGCTACTATAGGTTAAGCACCAGTGAAAAGCCCACTTTCCTAGAATAATGTTTGAGTGACAAGTCACGTACCAAGAGATCCAGGAAGAGTCATCTGCCAGTAAGCAAGCATTACCTATCCCACGCACAAAGCCTGGTGAGAGTTCCACAGAAAAAAACAAAAATGACTCGTGATGATACATACCAACAGGCTCAGTTAAGGTTGTATAGACAACACTTTCTGGCATTTCCTAATTTTCAAATAGTTACCTTTGCAACTTCTAAGTTGTCTTAATGTTGTTTAACGTCTATAATATGGGTATTCTTGTTTTTCTGATTAACAAGGGATCAAGTTAAGCATCAAACATGGTATTGACTATGCACAGGCCCCGCAATCTACCAAATATGCAGCTGTCTGGCATAGACTGCACCTGCATTGCAGATAACAGACTGCAGAAACGGCAGAATCTTTTTCCGTAAAGCTTTGACGCTGATTTATAAGGGTTTTTCTTAACAAGTAACATGTATTAAATGATCTCATTTTAAAAGAAAGATGAAGTTCATCTAGACACTTAGATGCATTTGCAATTCCAAGTCAAAGATTCACCATCCAATTATTAGCAGTTGGCCAAAGGAAGAAAGATTATGCAATTTTTTTTTTGTCGTATGCAGTCATGCAAATATAGAGACTAGGTATTCCTCTGCTAGCTTGTATTAGCATTTCCATTATAAAATCCCATTAGGAGGTTCCTATACCTTCTTTGGAAGTCTTGCTGCACACTATAGAGTAAGAACTTTGAGAATGTTTAGTTAATATCTTACCCAAACTCATCTTCTCTGGAATGTATCTTGATAATGAGTCTCTATGCTCAAAATTTTTTTCCCTGGCTTAGGAAAACAAGCTTATTTTTAAAGCTCAAAATTATGACAGATACAAATAAACACCATAAAGTGTAAACCAACTTACATAAAAATCACGATACCTTTTTTTTTAATCTCTCTTCCCATTTTGAAGCATACTGTACTAATGCTGCCTGTCACATCACTGATCCTTAAACTAATTAATCTTTGAAATTGTAGCAAATTGTAATAGGACTAAGGAGACCTGATAGTCTACTGTATTTAAATGGGATATACTAGGAAGTGTCAAATTAAAACTCAACAGCATGAGCTGTTAAGCAAAATGTCCTACCATATGTTTAACTTTCTGGTACCTGCGGGGGGGGG
>NW_009624822.1:0-5029 GCF_000690535.1 Cariama cristata | reverse complement strand
GAACAACATGGCCTACAGCCATAACCACTTATGTTATAAACTCATTAGATCTTACAAGTTTAGTAATGCTGAATAATGTTAAAGATTCAGTAGATGGCATCCTCTGCTGGGAATCAGCACTACACCAGCCACCATTAAGTAACGCAATTATGAACCACTCAGCCTGAGGAGACACTGCTCATAGAATGGCACCATTTTGGCTGCCATGACGCACCAAAAGCCTCACAAACCATAAAAATACCACAGCACATAAAAAAAGAAAAAGTATGCTTTAATGTCACAATATAATTCAAGCTTCACCTCAGTTAATTTTACTTTGCTCTCCTGACCTTAACCTTATCATTTCAGTCAGGTACAGAATTGTTCTTCCATGCTTGTAGTAAGCAGTTACGTAGTCTTCCTTTATATACAAGGCTTACCTTAGTCTTACAAGGATCACCTTCCCTGCCACACAGATGCAAGTAACGGGGTGAACATCATTATATTATCACAGAGTGGACTGGCTTTCAGCTTTGTGGTTTGTTTGCAAGAGGAGACTTTGTGAGACATCTCTCAGTACGATTCAGCGAGCTGTAGGAGACAAGATTATCCTACTTCACATGCAGAATGAATGACTTGGTTGCAGATGTGCCCCAAGTCCTCCATACTTTCAGCACTGCACGAGTTTGCCAATAGAAAGCCAACAGTAACGGAACACTGTCCAGTGTATTCCAGAATCGTAGGATTTTACCAATGACACAACCCATCATCCTGTCACACAGCAAAATCACCAGGAAAAGGTCTAGAAAATTGTGAACTAAGACGCATAATTACACAGATCCTGCATTCTGCCACAGAAGAAAGTGCATTTCACCTATTTGTAAAGTGAAACTTATTTATGCAGTCTCTGTGTTCAAGAGAGACTCACAATGTTTTAAGACCTATGAAACACTAAACAGAGAAGGCTAGGTAATTGAAAAGAATTTAGGTATATAAAGTGACATGAACAGGACTTTAGGTGTCTAAAGCTTCTATTTGTACTCATGTTTAGCTAAATCCCCCCTTAAATTCCTTATAAATGTTTGACACCAAAAAAAGTTGTTGTTGTCAATAAACAAAGTGTTACTGGATAATTTCACTGAGGAATGAAGTATTAGGAATGTTTTTATAACAGCCTAACTTGCTCATATCCAGAAAATCATCGATAATGTAAACAGTACAGTTCTAACATGCCCAGATATGTATTGGCACCACCTGTCATTACAAGATCTGTTTGGCAGTTCAACAGCAGCAAACTGGTAAGGTACCAATATTGATAAGCAAAGGACTGGAACTGCACTGATATAGTTAGATTGGTTTACAGGGCTTCTATTTTTACAAGCCTTGGCAGCTCAGGTTCTCTAATGAATTTTTAACAAGTCAATTAATATGTTTATAGAAAGCAATGTCAGCTTTAGCTAATACATAAGAAAAATCACAGTTGCATGCAAAATGTACAATGTACGTGTTAAGATTCTACACTTTCCGTTTGAGAAATTCAAACAAATTACTGCAGACAATCTGATGATGAGAACACTCATCTAGAAAGGAAACACAATAAAACTGCAAAAGTTAATGGGCATGAGTCATCCCTCTTGGAAATATTATCTCAATTTCATGAAATGTGATGTATTGCAGGGCATAAGAAAAAAAGGCTTTCTTTTTGGCAACAGAGTAAGACCCTGACCTCCTGTCATTAAAAGCCACATTATACCAAAACAAATTACCAAGTATTTTGTTATTTTTATCACCATACTACTGATGCCATAAAATAAGCAATGCTTACCTAATAATATATGCTTCCATTGAATGTAACTCTATTAGAACATTAGCCACTGTTTTGCAGCACTTTCTCCAACAACATAGAATGGCGTCAAATGACTGCACTGCGCAGATACGATTTTTGTTGTAATTTCCCAGTTTGCTCTGTGCATTACATATAATCAGAAAACAGATTAATTTTATGAAAAATATTTTTAAAAATCCTTAGGACACAAATTTTCAAAATGTTTTAGATGTTTTGTATTAAAACTATTGTCACTTTAATAGGGAAAACCATAAACTTCCTATAGTAAGATTATGTATGCTCTGTGAAGCTTCAATAAAAAAAGAAATTTTACCTTTGAAAAGAACCTGTACATTTTGCACTTGTGGGCAAAATAACAACAGAAAATAGCCCTTCAACCAACATTTGAGCTGCATTTGTAAAGTTAAGCAAGCAGAGCATCTGATGAAAATCTGCCAACCTGTGCTGCTAGAGGGATATTACAGTCACACAGGATAGTGAAGTTCCTGTAATTCCTTCAACTCTCTGTGCATTCATCAGCTTGAGGATAAAGATGTAACTGCAGTCTATGGATCTGAGTAAATTCCCCCTTGGTTAACTGGGATATTATGGCATTTAACATCTGCCTCTACCTTCGCAATATCAGAGGTAATACAGGATCACATCAGGTAAGGTATTCACACTTGTATCTTGATGAGTGACATATATTAAGTACCACAATTTTCTGAATGAAATGCAAAAGTTACAGGACTTAAATATTTATCTGCTACAAGCTGGCATTCAAGGAATTTCAATGGTTTAAAAGCATACAATGAAGTGATAACAGAACTTCAGAAAGCAAGCTATTTAGACTGCAAAGTCATCTTTTCTTCCCGTTAACTACAGATGACCTAAGCTTTGCAGTGTATTTCAGTACACTGGAGAGAACCTTGCACTCCAGTTCCATACTCTGTTACATCCCAACACAGCCTGGTGAATGTTTCAGGATTCAAGACAACCAGAGCTGTACCACATGTTCATTTTTAAAATAACACTAATGCCTCATTTCATAAATTCTCAAACTCTTAGAGTAAATATTCTCAAACCACAGCCCCTTGCGGCAACCTGAAGAGCAAAGACTGCAATGATGGTTAAGCATCTGTTATGTTCTATGCAGCAATCCTCACTGCTGTTTGAAATCCTAGGACTTGCAGAGCTAATTAACTAACAAGCCTACACTCCCCAAAAGATTATCTTCCATAAGGCTTTTCCCTGCCTTTATGCCGCCTTATCCCTGAACAACTGTACTCAAGTAGGAAGATATCTTCTGAAATAAAACTTAGCTGAAGAAATCCAAAAGATGCAGACAGTTGAGAACAGCTGGTCACGAGAGACTGATGCTGGTGTGGGTACATTCACCTGCGGCAAGAGTGTGTGCAGTGCAGACAGAGCACAGGGGCGATGGACAGCTCCCGCTAGCGCAGAAAGAGGCAAAACGGCACAATCTCTTGAGAGAGGCTAGTTTCTGTTAATACTTTCAAGTTTAACCAAGCATCCATTTTATTCTTCATTGGGGAAAAAACACAGGAACTTGGTAACTTAGCAAAGATATAATGTAAGAGGATTGTTTCATTTCTAATTTCTTACTACCTTATGGATTATTTAATCAAACAACAGACAAATAAGTTAGCGATGTGACCAATTTCACAACTCCTAGTTTCTCTTCTGCCTTCACGGTTCACACAATCACATCAATCTCGGCTCACTGGAAAAGGTGTGAGGTAGAGAAAACCCACCTGGTGAGATCGAACACCAGAAAGTAGTTTGTGGCCATAGAGGAACACTTTAGCAATCCAAAAGAAGAAAGAAAAAAAAAACAAACCCACCCTCACAACTCATCCCTCCTTCCCTCTAAGCAGTCTATTGACCTGGCGAGCTGGAAGGAGTAACAAGATTACTTATTTGGAAAAGGAGAAGCAGTATAACCCATTCAAACCTGTCTAGTGTCAGCTCTGGACTGTGCAAAGAGACACCTTTTTCTCCTTTTCAGGACTGAAGTGGCAGGTCAGGGGGCAGCTGCATCCACTGGTGAGCAGAATGCTGCCGTGAGAGGCAGAGGGTCCAAAGAGCACGTCCTCCCTGCATTCACCAGCCTGGGCGTCTCACCAGGGTCCTACCATTACCTCTCATCTGGACTTGCAGTAGCAATGCTTCGTCTACATCTATTGCAATCACACAGACACATTCCCCATCAACTTAAGGTTTTTACGCTACTGACTAATACTACGTTTCATTCAGATAAGAAAACTTACAGGTCCTTGACAGTAATATAGGACTTGTTTTGTACCTCAGTTTTATACTTTGTGAAAGACATCACTGAAACAGCAGCAAAAAGACTAGGAAATAAAACTATAACCTCCCTCCTTCATAAGTAGTAATTAGCTGCAGTTCAATCTTCACTTTGAAGATTTATTTAAACTTCTGAGTGATCACAGCACCACACTTCTCCAACTTTTCCATTTACAGGGTTTTTCATTCAAGCTTAACAATAAAGACATAGTGCCCACAAGATCTGAAACCCATTAAGACAGTTCCCTAGTTTGTTTCAGAGTCAAAAATCAACAGAAAACAAACATGAGCATTCACACATGCATGAATATTCTGACAATACTTCTCAAACAAGGAAATTTCATGTCTGTACCCACAGAAAACACAACCTTGCACCTACCTCTCCTTCACATGCTTTGAAACCCTTTAAGCATTCCACCACCATTCACGGGCTTGTGATGAAGAAGCTTGTGAATCCAAGCACTTACACTTATCACGGGTAATTAGCTCATCAAGGATAACTCTTTCAGGTAGGTTAATTCCTCCTTTGCTGAAGAAATTTACCTCTCCCAAAGTCATTGCGATTTATAAAACAAGACAGCCGACCTATGCTCACGCAACTTTTTTTTTTTTTTTTTAAAGTCACTCAGTATGCGAGGAAAACAGCTCCGTCTAGCCTTGAAGCCCAGGAAAAGAAGCCCCGTACCTTTCCGACGGAAGAAAAATTGTTACGCAAATATCATGCACTGCTGAAGACCCTGACCTATTTAGAGGCGCGCCTCATCTTTTCTGGAAACAAACGTTAGCTGCGAGAGACGCCGATAAACCCCCTCCGCCCGGGGAAATCCGCACCGCCGCCGCCCGCTACCTGCGGCTCCGCTCCCCACTGGCAAAGTTTGCCCGGCGGCGCGGAGCGGG
>NW_009624821.1:26009-40376 GCF_000690535.1 Cariama cristata | reverse complement strand
AGCTATGCAAAACCAAACGCAAACGTAAACACCCACCAACACTTGACCCCAGACAAAAGTGACAGTGATTTCATTTTAGAGAATGAGAGGTACGTGCAAGGAAATGGAGAAAGATTTTCAGTTGACTGTCGGAAGCTACTGGTGACGCTATTAGCAGTGTCAGCAAATGCAGACGTACATCATCAACGAGAACTGCAGGTGAAGTAAGTGCAGACTGCAACAGCTTTTACAGACCAGTCTACGGGTACATTAACAAGGCAGGTAGGTCCCAGGATCTACAATAAAGTTACCCAACTTTCACAGAATTTCCTCTTTCAAGGCCATAACCAGCTTTTGAGAATACAGGTAACGAATTCTAGGAAGACTAGATATTATTTTTCCATTGTTTTCGTTTTTGTGAAAGATTAGAACAATACCTTTTGCAATGGAAGCGTGGATTTTAAACACCACAGTTTCTTCCAGTGGGTTGTACTCTGTTGTAATAGAGGAAGCGTGGAGTGTTTCCACCAAGAAAGGCATCTTCCCCTTAGTGTAATCGTAGGTGACAGTGTGGTTCCATGTATAGGGAACACTAACTCCATCTACAGCGAAGAGACGAGTAGAATGGGCATACAGTTGCCCAGGGCCGGTTTGGATATAATCCTCTGTGTAATCCTGAAACAGCAAGATTTCAGGCATCAGCCACCGAGTACAGCCAACACCGCTGTGGTCTTCGTATTGTAAAGTGCTACGAGATGTATTCTGAGAAAGAGGTTTTTTCTTAACAGCTGAACAAATCGTATTTTGCACAACGTGTGCCTTTTTTTACTCTTAGTTGAACGGTTGAATCTTAACAGAGTCTGGTGTATTTCTTTATATAAGAAACCGGCTGTGGTACTGAGGATTCTGATGATGGAGGCCACAGCACAGCATCTCCAAAACCCTGAAAATGATCCTATTGTTCAGTAACGATCTTTTGAGGTCTAAATATTTTTATTGTATTCTAAGTCAGATGCTGACAACATGTGCTAAATAAACAATCGGTAGAGAAAAAGTCTGCCACCAAAAAAGGTATAAATATTGGACATGCTACATATTGCAGCGTATTAAAATATCAAGAACTTCATGTATACTTATTGTACTGTGGGATTAATACATTAAAACATTTTCACTACTTAGCTACCACTAATTACCACCTTTATAGAAACAACTTTAAAGAATGTTCTTTCTTTTACAGTAAAACCAATTATCAAGCACCTGGTTTTAAACCAAGACTTTTAATACCACTTGTTATATGAAGCTAAATGTTTTTCATGTCTTACACTTAACGGAAGAAATAGAAAACCAGTTCCTTTGAACTCCATCTTTCTATCAGGAGTACAAGATCAGTGACAGAAGCTGTCTTACTAGGGGCAATAGTGAGTATCTCCTAGGAACAACGGACAGAGCATCTCAGGAGCAAGATTATAACTTTTTGCCCTACAATCATCCAAACTGCCCTCTCTAATCATTCCTGACAAAGTTCAGAGAGAAGCGTCATTCTCTGAAAAAGCAAATTCTGTAAAATATTTCAGATGAATTGCATCATAGGACGGTTTGCCATAATAGATATCTCCATGAGACGAAGTTTTGGTGCTACAGCAGAGAAAGGAGTTCACCATTGACAGCATCGTGACAGTGTGCATGATGAGAACACGTAAAATACTCTGCGATGTAATCTGATCCAGAATCTGTTAGTCTCCTGTCTTTGCAACTTTATCAGCCACAAGGACGTTTCTCTGCCAGACTACGTATCGTTGTAGCTGCAAACGCATCATCAGTAACATTCAGAGATTTTTGCATGTGCCATGGTACAAAAGAGCTGGTGACACCCTCTGGGAAGCCAAAAAGTCCAGCGGGTTTAAGACGCACCTTTATAGCTGCATGGAAAGCGACACCTGCCATGCCTGCCTGTGAGAACTAGCCCCGAAGACATTTCTCACTACTGCCTTCTAACATCTAAAAATCTTGAGCGACCAATACTACCTTCTTGACGACAACTTTTTGTTCTCAAAGGCAATGGTAACATCTGTCAATTAAACCAGGCACAAAACAAACTACATACAGTAAAACAGCTTTCAGGACTTAGCGTCTACTGCTTTACTATAGATGCAAGAGGAAGTACATATCGATGAAAGAAAGAGGGGGGTATCTCGAGCAGCCTTACCTTCACGTTAACGTCAGCCACTGACTGGAGCTGCAGCACGTGGCCACTCACAACAATATCCAGCAGCAAGGCTCCGTCAGAATCCAAGCCCCGGGCAATATGAGTCATTCGCAAAATCTCACCTATGGATTTTAACAGCACGTTGATTGAGAAAACATCCTAATCAGAGACTCATGGTAGCCACACAGTATCTGAATCGGAACCCCTTCACCAGTCATTTTATATTTTTATAAGGCGTACCATGCCTATAGTAAAAAAACATTACACGTTTCAAATTACAGCTCTAAAAGCTGTATTTAAGCCTCAGAAAGCCATAGTCATTCAGAAAATACTGGTGTAAGCACAAGACTCAAAATTCAGCAACAGTTATGTGCTCTTTTTTAAGAAATGGTGGTGTCTATTCAAGTTTATTGGAAACAGCAAGAGGTGGTATAGCACAGGTAACTAACCAGTTGCAAACTCCACTTGAGTTTCTCTCTTGAACATGGCATCAGTGAGCGTAAACCCATTCATTGCTTCCCCAATTTCTTTTGCAGTTGTCCAATACACTGGGCTCAGTATAGAAACAAGCTTCCTCATCGCTGGACCTGAAAGCAATGCGACATAACATTTGAGAGCTTTTTTCCTAACATCATGCGACCCATATCAGTACGAGTTGAATATGAAGACCTAAAACCAGGGTCACCCTTAAGATTTAAACCAGAAAAAAGTAGGTATTGGTATATTCAGAGGAATCATTTTACAAATACTAATGTACTAGAAGTAAATATTGAAAATTCCCTTCTCCTCTCGCTGTCTGTGAAAAGTTTAGATCAGTTTCTTCAGTGAGACTTAGTGAAATCAAGTGGTGAAAACCGACATTGCACAGAATTCAGTGTGGCTGAAGGAAAAAAAGAGATTAAAAAAGCCTACCAAGGCTCCGAGGGACGTTTGTAATTTTTGCTTGTATTACTCTAGTTTCAGAGTCGTGGTTGTCCGTTACTGTGGCGTTCAGGAACGCAATTCCAAATTCAATATTGTTAATATTTCCAATGATGCTGCCTTTGGCACGTGAAGGCCCACCTGTGGGGGGGACGGAAGGGGGGAAGGGGAATTAAAAAAAGAAAAGGCTCATGTGAAAACTCTGCTGTCTGATATTTTGGGGGAGAGAAAATTCAGAAATATTGTTCAGCTTTTTAAGAAGTAAGGATATTTCGGCATATATTACTACATCATTTGCAAGAGTGAATTTGCACAACCTGCAAAGAACAGCATGCCGTGTATGCACGGTCTGAGATACCTGCACAGTAACACGGGAATCCCCTTATGTGCTCACTCTGTCTGAAAAGCAGCAATAGTTTAACAGCATGCTCTAGTGCTATGTAACAGGTTAATGAAAAAAATTATCCAGCTGAAGTTGCAGGGGAGATTTAAGCCAAAAAAAATGAAACTACTTGGTGAACTGGCCAAGACACAGGAGAGTACCAGTCAAATTAGGAGTGCCACAGGCTTTCACCATGTTGTCATTGTGTGCAGGCTGTCCAGGAACTCACCAGGACATGCTTGGGGATTACACCTGGATATTTGGGAGGAGTCTCCA
Organism: Cariama cristata; assembly: GCF_000690535.1. Taxonomy (NCBI): domain Eukaryota; kingdom Metazoa; phylum Chordata; class Aves; order Cariamiformes; family Cariamidae; genus Cariama; species Cariama cristata. The sequence goes on along the minus strand of NW_009624821.1, from coordinate 36,612 downwards.
GGACAAGGACGTCCGCGATTTAACGGGGCGGGATTGCTGCACAGGCGTATTCGGGTCTGCTCTCCTCCTCCACAAGAAGCAGAGCATTGGCTCCATGTTTGCCACTGCCCCCAGTTTCCATCCACTGCAGAAATAAAGAATGAAGAAAGTCACTTTTCATTTTAAAAGTTTCAGGCCGCATCAGTGATGCTTTAGTGTCATTCCTTCTTGGTGGAATCCATGTGTTAGAGAAAAGAAATAGCTCAAAGGATGACAAAAACACCTTAATGGGCAGGCATGAAGACTTCTCCCCTCAGAAACACACCACCTTTAAAATTGTGTTTGTCTCTCAGCTACACTGGAAACAAGGAGGCTCCTCCCAAGGATATTCAGAATCTCCTGTCACTCTTTTTCGTAGCCTATGACTAGAGACAACCTGTCTGTCTACAGCTTTGAGTGCTTTTACTCCTACAAAGAAAATATCTGAGATTGCATGGGTACAAAGCTGACGGCAGAATACAAGAAACCAAACAAGACGTTAATCTTGCAAATAAAGAACACATGTTCTATCAGTCTGAACACTCACAAGAGGGCAATTAGAGTTGGCTTGAACTACACACGTGTGGGAGTCCGCACGGCCTCCTCTTAGTAGCACGGCCTCGGTAACAACAGCTGGTACAATAGGAACATGACTGAACATTGAACAGAGTTATCTGGAAATGCCAGAGCTGATACGACATTTGCCCCAAACTAGCAATGCTAAGAGGAAAGTAATAATTAAAACTTTGCTTAAGACAACCGTTAGCCAAAATAAAAGTAACAAGGGAACTGAAAAGAATCATAAAAGCAGCAGGAAAATTTGTGATTGGGGAGGATAAACCCAAGCAAGAGGAGGATAAACCCAGAACAGTCAGACCCCATAACCTCCATCGAGACGTCATGGAGAATTGTCCTTGCACACCAGGAGCAGCCGGTATCCAGCTAGTTGGGGGCTGATGGTATGGGGTGCCACAAGCAGGGACCCACAGCTCGGCTGTGCCGATGTGGCCTCATCGGGGGCTTTGTCACCGGCCTGTAGGTCAGCAGGGTGTTGAACGTGGCACAGGTACGCAGAAAGTTGGAGCTCCTGCATTTCCCACAGGAGGAGGGTGGGTAAAGGGGTGTGTGTAGAGAAGGAATTTGATTTTTTTATTATTATTATTATAGCAGAATTAATAATAATGAAATAATAATGCCTTTCTGGGATGAGTTATAGAAGGGTGTTTAGAAATCTGTAGGTGTTTAGTAAGCCTCTGGCATTGTGGTTTAGCTTCTGTATTGCTGATACTGATCCTGAATGTGTAAGTTCATTGATTGCCCCATAGTTAGATATAGTCAATAAATCAATCAACTGCTTTGATTGTTGTTTTATTTAAAGCATTTGAGCCGAGTATTTTTCCCTGCTCCTGGAATATATTACGAGAGTTCACTGGGAGCCTCATTTACTGTAAAAACTAAGTAGAATGACTAGGTGTAGGAGAGATTTTCATATGCTATTTCCTGGTTTGAATTATTCCCCCTCATTTTGGGAAAATCTAACATGCGAAGGGGGAAATCCTTGTAAGGTGACAGTCATTGAAAGAAAAAAGTGAGAGTGGATTATTAGATTGTATGAATTTCTAAGTAATTACAGGAACGTTCCACATTCTTTTCATAGTATGAAAATCTCACATACGTTATGTACACCCTGAAGTCTTCCAGGGAAAGCTGCATTTAATTCCTCTGTTGTCTGAGCACTCACCAGGGCACAGTTCATTGCTGCATCTCTGGATCTGCATGTCAGCCCCTGCACATGCCCTTCCACCGCTGGCAGGGCGAGGATTGTCACAGGTCCGGTATCGCCTCACCTGGCCTCCGTTGCACGTCCGACTACAAGTGCCCCAACTACTCCATGGGCCCCAGTTGCCATGAACTGTAAAAATAAGTCAGATTTTATCTGGTTTCCTTTTAATAACAGATACTTAAAACCAGACAGTCAAGCTAGGAAAATATTCCTCTCGGAAAATAACTTTTTAATTTCTTCTCCCAAAATACAAATAACAAACCCAGACAATTAGAGATCTAAGAAAGTTACTTTGTCCAGCATTCATTGATTTCTCAGAGTACATTAACCAACTCCAGAGCATCGTCGTTCACAGGAAAGTATGTGGGATATATTATTAACCAGATCAGTCACTACCCTCTCCTGGGAGATACAGAGAGATTCACTTTGCAGCACTTTCTGACTGCGCACTTGCAGCTTTAGAGAGGTGCGTGGCCTCTGACAGTCTGGCAGGACCTTAGGGACCAGCTGCTACCGGTTTGTGCTCCCACCAGTTAATGTTTAAAGTGTCCCGGTCACGCTGACCGATGAAGGGATGCTTTCACTCTCGCCAGGCGGCTAACACCACTTGCCTGCGTTCCGACCTCCTAATTTTTGTGGGAGTGTGTGATTGTGGAGGGCTTCCTTCCTCTCCTGCATACGTACAAACCCAGTGAGTAGATAAGCAGCCTAACCCAAAGTACTTACTCGGACAAGGATCACTGTTGCAAAAATCGATTTGTATGTCATTCCCTTCACATTTGTGACCCCCAAACTGTGGGGCTGGGTCTGAGCAGTGGCGCGTTCTCTGCCTGCTGCCTCCTCCACAGGACACGGTGCAGGCACTCCAGCTGCTCCACGTGGCCCACTTCCCATCCACTGGTGAGAAAGGCATAGCATGGTACAGTTACGGTCTCTGACACTAGAAATAACAAAGTAAATCAGTGCTACATGAGGGTAAAACTGACTACAATCAGGTATTATTGACGCTCCTTCTGGAACATCTCAGTTACACAGGGATTTCTACATAGGGATTTCCAGGAGCGAAAGCTGGAGAGAGGCAGGATCTGTCTTTTAAATAACCCGTAAGTCTGACCAGAATCACGGCCAGGGATCACTCAGTCCTCGAGCTCAGTCACACTCACATTTTTAACTATCTGTAAGCAAGTCAAACCGTATACAAAGTAGTCCTTGAAATCACCACACTGGGCCGATGGCCGGTACAAGCGCCACCCCAAAAACCCAGTCTTCACTTGCGCGTTCTCCTCTGGTTGTAGCTGCGCTGTCTGAAGATGTAACCATCACCACCTTCTCCCAGCTCCTTCCCAACCAACCTTTGATTTACTGGCTCAGTTGCTTCTAGGAGTTATTACCAAATTATCCCACACGAGCCAGGTCTAAGCAGTTGAGTAGTAGGGTCTTTGATCTCCCAAGACGTGGTGACACAAACTGTTACGGGTACATCCATGTGAGCACTTGCGTTGGTGGCTGAGGCCAGTTAGGCACAAACTAGCTGTAAGCGATGGCAGCCTCAGCAGCAGCACATCGAGCCGGATAAATGTACAACACCGAGCCCTCCATTTCTCAACTACCACAAGGTCAGTTCTCTCTTCTACCAGTTGATAGTTACAGCAGGGACTCAGCGTAGGATCTGGCACGTGCAAAATGGAGCACAGAGCCAGAAGGATCTAGTCTGAACTGCTGTGCGTTCCACTTAATGAAATTTCCATTCGTTACCCCTCCACTCAGCCAAATACAGAGGTCATATTTCAAACCTGTGAGTTTTCCTACCCAGTCATGAAGGACTCATTGATATGTGGAACAAAAAGATAAATGAACAACAGAACCTAGGAAAAATTAAAAATGCAAATGTTTAGGAAACCCGTAATTTAACTGCCAAGGATTTAAAACGCTGCTTTTGCACAGTGGCAGGATAAAGGAAGAGAGATAAGGACAGGAGAAGAAATCCCATGTTAGGGCTATAGAGGGATGCTAAAGACAGTGACACCGGCCAGTGAAAATAACAGGCTTGAATGGAAGTTTTTCAGGGACTGCACTTTTAGAACTGGAAAGCTTTCAATATAAATTAAAGTAGAATTTGGAAAGGAAATGACAAGTTTGTCATTGTTCTCTTTGCATCCGACGCATCTTACCTGGGCAGCGTCTCTTGTTGCAAACCTGCATCTGTGCGTCAGACCCCTCACAGTACGACCCGTCATGGGAAGGAGGGGGGTTATTGCAGAGCCGCAGTCGTGTCTGAGTACCTTTCCCGCAAGTCTCGCTGCAAGGACCCCACGGCAGCCAAGAACTCCACTCACCATCAACTGCAAAGGCAGCACAGCTATACAACTGTTTAAACGACACAGCTGCTTTAACTTGAAATTACAGCTCCACAGCCTAAGGCGAGAAAGCTATGCTGTTTAACATCAATAAATGAAATATCCTGAATAAGCCCTTGTAAAAACCTTCGCCTTGAGCAACAGCTGAAACGGATCAACAGTTTGCAAAAGAGAGATTAATTCTTTCCTTTTTGGTCTCCGAATACATCACTTCACCTCACCACAATCTTGGAACAAGAGAACTGAACGCCTGATCGCATCTGGTGTTCTCGTAAGTTAACCTGGCTCTGACCGTCCCGCGCTAGGCTGAAGGTCTCAGCAGGGGAAGGGGCATGCTGCCTAAAAGCTGGCACACAGCTTCAGTGGCTACCAGTAAGCAGAAGCCAGAACTGGTTTTGTTGCCAAGATCTAGAGAAATGAATCTCAGGCGGGTAGATGAACATTTGGCATGGTGGTGGTAGCAGAGCCCGGGTGGGGGGTAAATCAATATAACAAAAATTGTATAGAACGAAACATGTCAGTGGTGAAGGGTTACGAATATGTTGCAACCTGTCGAACACGGGAGGTACTACCAAGACAGGAAGAAAACCTGAACATTCAGCTAGTTACGAGAAAGAGGTGGGTGAAAATTAAAACAACAGATGAAAATATACAGATAATGTCTTAAATTATTAACAATCCTGTTTTACATGGCTTTGTAATACTTGGGTGTTTGTTTACTTTTTAATTTGAATTGGCTTCGCAGAATAGATTTAGACTAGTGAGTTTTACTCTGTGAGAACACAGGTAACAAGTACTGGAAAACATCAAAATACAAAATTAGCATTTTTATTGGGGGTAAAAAAAGAGAAATTGCTGAGAATACTCCCTGCACTTACTTTTGTGGCTTCTGTTTCCAAGAACCAGTGCCATTCAATGAATTACAAGCAATTTTAATACAAAAAATTGGGGAGTTTAATTCTTTTATCATTTAATAATTTGAAACAAGTTGAAAGAATGCAGAAAATGGAGAAAAAAAAAGAAACCGATATGGGAAGCCCCTTGTGCAACTAATTTTAAACCACTCTTCTCTTACCTGGGCAAGGCCTAATATTACACATGACTGAATCCACGGCACTGCCATCACAGGGCTTCCCACCGTGCTGAGTTGGGGGGTTACTGCAGGTTCTGGTTCTGGTCCTGTTACCTTGTCCACAGCTCTTTGAACACTCCTCCCATAGCCCCCACTCCGACCAGTTGCCATCCACTAAGAAACAGAAAACCCCACAGTTTTAATTAAAAAAATAATAACCTTTTTGGTGGTATTTATTGAAATTTCCTCTTCCTTTCCACAAAAGTCAAAATGAATTCCAGCTTCTTAGAAAAATTAATCTGTCACAAAGATCTGTGGTGATAATGGCTCGCTGTTAGGGCGCTTACCATAAGGTACATTAAAAGTATCGATTCATTAAAGAAATACCTGGACATGGCTTGTTGTGGCAGCTGCGTACGTCTGTATCGGGCCCCTCGCACCTTCTCCCGCCATTTGCCGGAAGAGGGTTGTTGCACTGACGGACTCGCTCCTGAACACCTTGACCACAAGTTACGCTGCAAGCTCGCCATTCAAGCCAGTCAGAAAATCCACCATGGACTACAATGGGAAAAAATGACCCTCTGTCTGTAACGTGCTTGTGCTTATAACTCTCTTAGATCGATACAGCAAAGTGAAAAATGCCCGTCATACGCCATATTTGGAAATCCAACTCACTTCACGTCTTCGTTACTGCAGAGGTGTCTTACTACAGTTCAAAGAACACTTCAGCTGCTCGGAAACAGTTATCGCTTATGCTCCTAAATGCTTTTGTTCAGAGGTACAATTAAGTTATGATATATGCTCTGAGGGTGGGATCTAGTTCAAGATCCTTTCATTATTATTTATGTCTCTCACCCCTTTGCATCCATCTGTCTCACACAGCTGGATGAGTATAATGGAACAAAATTTCAGGAAACAGAAACCCACTGACATCTCAGACTAGGCTTAATGTATACCTAATGCATATACGGAAGATAAAACATCTTATCCATAAAATACAGACATGATAAAATCTTGATCATATTTAATCTTAATTAATGCCGTAGCCTACCAGGTTGATAGTCAACTGTCCTATATTTTGTGCACCTACCCTGGACGGTCAGTGGTACTCTGACAAGAACCGATCCCATTAGATTCCTCGCTACACACTCGTATTCAGACGTATCTTCCTTCTGTGCTGCAACAATCCGCAAGGAGCCGTTAGACAGGACGGTCACTCTCTCATCGCTCACAACTGGATGACCTTGGCGGGACCATTCGATGGTTGGAGGAGGCTCGCCGTTTGCCTGGCAGTTCAGCATTGCTGTGGCACCTGCTTCAATAACTGTTTCTACAGGTTCAACAGTAATGACTGGAGGACCTGAAAAAGAAAGGTTTCTTTAGGCAATAGCACATGGTTATGTCTTTTTCATTGTATTGAATATTAAAGGTCTGGTCAGAATGAGGGCAGAAAAAATCCTAAGTCAGTTTACTCTGACTAAAATTAGTACTGTTGGTCTTCCACTGTCAAAATACATGCAAGTTAAAATGACAATGATAGGCTATTTTTAATACATCGCAATCTGAGGACCAAAGTTGGGATTAAGGCCCGACTGCATGAGCACACAGTTTTCTTTATGGCTAAAATGTATTGCTTTTTATAAAACATGCAGGAAAATGCTATTAACCATGTCCAGAGGCAACAGAGACTTCAGTAACAGACCCATACTACTTGAGGCTACAATAGAAAAAGGATGTTCAGAAATTCTACCACTAGTGAAGAAGTAATTCTAAAATCTGATTTCTGCCAAAAATAAAATATTGTCAGTGAAAGCTGGGATTCATTGCACGTAACTTTCTTAATTTAAAAGCTAGAAGTCTAGTTTAATCCAGTTGTATAGACACCCTCTCTGTCAATGAAGAGAAACAGGCCCTTTCAGAAGGTGTGATTCACCTCACTCCAAGCTGGTTTCTAAGATGAGTCTGAATCACCCTCTACACGCTTCTCTTTGACTTCAATCACTAGCTTAGACTAGACGCTTAAATATTAGTGACGAAAGATGAGGTGAATCTTAACCTGCAGCGCCCAACCTCCAAAACCTCAATGGGACCTGCGCACAGCTATCCAACGGTAGGTTATCGCCACTCCAGTGGCATTCAATTTGGCACTTTGAGTCTTACTCTGTAGTGTTAGCGTCAGGCTGCGTTCCACCACACCAGCATCATTGGTAGCCACGCATTTGTAGTCACCAGCATCTTCATTCTAAAGAACAAAAAGCAAATAGCCAACAGGTATGTAATGAGGGTTTCCCTTTACAGTGCACCTCCTGTCAGTGAATTTTCAATGTGGCATGCCCTGGATCTTAAGAGGCATGCTGTTAGGTTCTAGAGTATCTCAACATTTTGCCTTTATTAACATTAAGTTGATATTGTGAATTGGTTTTATTATTCCATTTTTTAGTGCCTTCAACTCCTTAATGCTGAGGATCAATTTTTTAACTTTTTTTTTTTTAAACTTAAATGAACTCAAGGGAGCTATTGTTTTTAACCCCATTTCAAAACGCAGACATGAGTTTATGGGGGGAAGAAAAAGGGTCTTGCCATTCATACTAGGAATTTAGATGCCAAGAGATTTGCATATGGAGAATGCAATTTCTTTTTCAGTTGACCTGACTTTCTAGAACTCAGGCTCTTTCAAGGTCAAAAGCAAAAGTCCTATTTAATTGAGCACGACCAGGATTTCACACACCAACGATTAGTATGTAGATTCAGTCCATCTGACAGTTAAAGAGAACAATAGCCCCCTGTTTGTGGGTTGGGTGGGTTTTTTTGTCACGATAATCTGAGTCTAATTCTAGTCTGAATTAAAACATTTGTTAAAAGTAAAAGCAAAAGTGGATTAAACATCTAGTCTCACTCTTTCAAAACAACATGATCTGGAATACCTTTATTAATCAAGTACAATGCAGAGACACATCATAACAGACCAGTGACTCACTACAGTGCCGTAGATAGCAAGAGAACCATTGTTAAGCTGTCGGATCCTGTTGCTAATCTGAACGCCAACTCCTTTTTTGCTCCACTGGATGGTTGGAGGTGGATCTCCTCTGACTTCACAATTCAACATAGCGTTGCCACCCAAGGGCTCAATTCGGCTAGAGTGGTAATCCCCTTTGAAGACTGGAGGCTCTGAAAAAACAAGTGATGGCAGAGAAATAGAGTCAAAATAAAATGCTCTTAATGAAATTGCTGGCGGGGATCATTCATCTCTGACTTTCTGCAGTGTGAATTTCAACCTGTTTCGATTTTTCCCATTTAGCCATAGACAAGGTATCAAATACTAGGGGTAACGGTTTTAAACTGGAAGAGGGAAGATTTAGATGAGGTATTAGGAAGAAATTCTTGACAGTGAGGGTGTTGAGGCAGTGGCACAGGTTGCCCAGAGAAGCTGTGGCTGCCCCATCCCTGGAAGTGTCCAAGGCCAGGTTGGATGGGGCTTTGAGCAACCTGGTCTGGTGGGAGGCGTCCCTGCCCACGGCAGGGAGATTGGAACGAGGGGAGCTTTAAGGTCCCTTCCAACCAAACCATTCTGTGATTCTGCTATCAAAACAGATGGCTGTGTGAAACTGTCCAACAGTGACCACAGCTACAGTTATTTTACATACCTTTGACATACACAAAGCCAATAGCTTTGATTGAGCCAACTGTGTTTTCTGCTGTGCACACATAAGTACCAGAGTCATCTTTAGATACTCTTTCGATAACAAGTTCGCTGTGTCCATTTACATCATCGTATTGTGCTGAAGGGAGAACACACAGTAAAGGGTTACTTCAACGATTTTAAACGTATACGTCTCAGTGAGTGGTATGTCATAAGACTGTTTGAATTGCAGTGCAATTCAGCGGCACAGCTGAATGGCACTGTGCCGTTTCATTTCTGAGACACCTCAGAATAGCACAGAAAAGTCACTGCTGTGACGTTTGCCCAGACGCACGTATTCACTTAAGTTGCCCCTTTATTTCAAGCTTTGTGCATCTGCGTTCTATGAACTGCTGAGGTTTTCTTCGTATGTAAGAGAAACAGCATTAGTTGTCGGATGCTGAGCAAATATAATCAGATACTGAATGTTTTTAATGTGTTACATTATTGGCTACAGAAGAGGAACAATTTCTTAACTATCTTCCTTACAGCTTTGTCTCAGAGGCAATTTAATTACATGATTGCACAATACCGAAGATATTCCTCACAGAATCACTGCCTAACAAGTTTGTTCCCTCTAGATTTTTTTCCTTCCTTATCCTAAACTAATTGCAATGCTGCGTGAGGGAAAACAACTCTAGAGCGGAATGGCCAGTAAGACCCAGTGTTACCCACCTGGAATGATGTTATTGTTAAAGGTCCACGTTATTTTGGGTACAGGTATCCCAGTGGCTCTGCAAGTTAATCTGAGCTGTTCTCCTTTAGTCAAAGCTATATCTCCAGGCAGTTCAGTAAAAGCTGGAAGTACCTGAACTATCAGGGTGACAGTGTGTATGTCTTCTCCAGCAGCATTCTTAGCAATACAGGTGTAACTGCCAGAATCTTCGGGCTGAAAGAAAGCACGTTGGGGAAACTTCAACTGTGATATATCCTGCACAAAAACTACCACTTGATAAGAGAATCTCAAAAAGTTTGGAACAAGCATTCAGCAGAAATGCTCATCTGAACTCTTTCACTTCCTTTAAATTTGAAAAGTGACCTACACTTCTTTTTGCCCTTCCTGAGAATTTATCACTACAAATTCTTCACAATTTTATTCCTCAGTGGAAAATGAAACGTTTATGAAGACTTTGGAACATTAAGAACAAGAAAACAAAATAAAACAATGATGAATCCAGAAGCAGGTGAAGACGAAGATAAGCAGGGTCTTATTAGTGCCAAATGTGTTAAGCTATAGCTTTGATTTAGGAAACTTACAACAACGTTGTCCAAAATAAGGTCTCCCTCTGGCACAACCCGGTATTTTCCATCTATCTCTGTTAACAGCGTATTGTCCTTCTTCCAGTTTATTGCTGGCGTTGGAATCCCATCAGCCACACAGGACAGAACAGCCTGGGAGTCCTCCGCGACCATGTACTGCGCATCCGTGCTGCGGATCTTGGGTGGAACTGTGACAAGGTTTATTAAAAAGAAGGCCAGGTTGGATGGGGCTTTGAGCAACCTGCTCTGGTGGAAGGTGTCCCTGCCTGCAGCAGGGGGGTTGGAAGGAGGTGACCTTTCCAACCCAAACCATTCTATGATGATTCACCCCTATGTATTATCCAAGAACTACTGCAAAAGTATACAATCCTGGACTGAAGAAACCATTGCCTGGGTCTTCTGTATTGTTTCTTGTCTCCATCAATGACCACCAT
>NW_009624821.1:19236-25978 GCF_000690535.1 Cariama cristata | reverse complement strand
CAGGTTGGATGGGGCTTTGAGCAACCTGCTCTGGTGGAAGGTGTCCCTGCCTGCAGCAGGGGGGTTGGAAGGAGGTGACCTTTCCAACCCAAACCATTCTATGATGATTCACCCCTATGTATTACCAAGCACTACTGTAAAAGTATACAATCCCGGACTGAAGAAACCATTGCCTGGATCTTCTGTATTGTTTCTTGTCTCCATCAACGACCACCATTAAGCATGCCAGAGAAACGTGTGAAATACTTGTCACCAAGTATAAACCAAGTTAAAGAAATGCAAAGTTCTTCCTAAATTCAAGCAACTGGTTGATACTACAACCTAACAAAAGTCACCCATTAAGTAGCACAATTTTCCTGAACTTCTCCCGTACATCCTAGCTCCTTACCCTCCGTAGGTTCGCGCTGTGATAACGCACATTGTTTCCATACAGTCTCACTTACTGTGCACAGCGAGCTCCATGCTAGAGGTGCTGGACCCTGCCAGGTTTGCCGCTATGCACGTGTAACGGCCAGTGTCACCAGGCTGTACAAACACAATCTGCAGAGCACCAGTGCTAAGAATCCTTCTTCTAATGGACTCCGTTACTTGCTGTCCATCCTTATGCCAACTGATCTCTGGCGCAGGGTAGCCTTCAGCCTCACATTGCAGAGTGACAGATTGATCGACAGAAACAACATAGTCCTTGAGGTGGGACTTGATAGCAGGAGGAACTGAAAAGAATTAAAGAAAAATTTTAAAATAATTAGATGTTGTAAGAGACATACAACACTTCAGTTCTTAGTGAAAATAATCCTAAGAGCATATTTTGATCCTCAAGTAGACAGACAACTAAAGGGAAGAAACCTCCTGGGCTCTGTTCAGCATCACATCAAAGAGGAAAGCACTAGGTCCATTTCTATTGCTCAGAATTGTGTTTTGACTAACAAGAACAAATTTCTTGCCTGTAAATCACTCCAAGAGTTTAAAAGATGATTTACCTTGAACTTTCAGTTTGATTTTCCCCAGAGCAGTACCAGCTGGATTTTGAGCAACACACATGTAAGTACCAGCGTCTTCAACAGCTGATTTTGCAATCTGTAAACTGCCACTTGGAAGAACCATGTAACTGTTGCCTAAAACAAATACAAGCAAAGTATGACACGTTTGGTTTGTTTCTTGTTTTTAAACAAATGGATTCATTACGTCTAAGTTTGAACATTCAGAAAGGGCAAAGTAAGTTTGAGTTACAGCAAGTAGGCTGGAGTTACAGGCTTTAACAGGTTACCTGTTGTGATTATATTGATGCCCTCCTTTTGCCATGTTATTATGGGTCGAGGTGTCCCCGTTGCTTCACATGGTAGTAGAATGGGATTGTTCACAATGACGTCCAGCACCCCTGGCTGCGTTTGGATAACTGGTGGTTCTGTGGAATGAAATAAAAAGGAAAATGCAATAGGTTTAACCATCAGGGGTAGAAAATATAGAAGATTGTATAAGCTGAGAGTCTGAGAAGGCTGAATTAGCAATGGCTGTATTCTGCCATCCTTATGAAGAGAGCTCAGTGGAAGCGCTTGTAAATATAACAACATGCTCAGTATTGAGTATGGCCTTACTTCATGCAATTTGCCATCACAGATACATTTTAACTTACCAAAAAGCAAAGAAACAAAAATCTTATAAAAGAGAGCGGCATGGACTGGGGGGCTCTACCCAAGGTACCAGAGTTGTAACATGCGGAGTAGTGACTTTATGAATAATCGCCGCCTCCACAAGACAATTCAGCTGAGCAAGACACTACTTGTGATGGTCCACTCTGGCCTCACCGTTACTCTGCAGGGTGTGTACGTACGTATTAAATGGGCAACGTTTACTGACAGAACGCACTGTCTCTTCAGCTTGCCATCTTACCCTGAACGTGAAGAGTGGCGTGTCTGTGAGCTGAGCCAGCTGCGTTCCGGGCTACGCAAGTGTACCGTCCCGCGTGTGCTAGCTGAGCAGCAGGTATTTCAACAGCCCCTGCAGCAGAGAGAGAGCACATTACAACATACCGCGGGATCCTGCATTCACAGTAAAACTCTCTTACAGCATCCCGCTTCAGAGGTCTATATTTTTATTCTAAGAAATTGGAGAGGGGTTGTTCGGGGGATCGTTTGCATTTATTTAATGAATTACTTCTATACGTGCCCAACTGTACCCTTTCACTGATTTTCTGCAGCTCAGCTCCAGTCACACACAGTACCTGAAGAGAGAATCCTGTAGCCATCTCCTCTGGGAAGCAACTTTATGCCGTTTTTCATCCAATGAACCGAAGGGACAGGAACCCCTGACGCGGTGCAGGAAATTACTACTGGAGACAGCTTTGTTACCAAAAGGTCTGTGGCTTCATCTGCTATGGATGGGGGCACTAAAAATGAAGATCAGTGTAAAGGTTACTTGCCCATTTTCATTTTATGAATTCTTGGAAATAACTTATCTTTCTTGGGAATACCAGAGACTTATGGATATCAGTAACATAAAAGAACGATATAAAAATCTCATCTCAACATTGGAATGCCCCAAAGAAATTCTGGGTGCCGTACACATGTTAATAGCAATATCCCCTCTACCTTGAACAGTGAGCTCAACTGCTCTTTGATCTTCTCCTGCATCATTTGACACAGAGCACTCATAGACAGCAGTGTCATCCACAGTGGGAGAAATGATTACTAAGGAACCTGAAGACAGAAGTCTGAACAAAGAAAAGAGAAGAAAGTAAAAGCCATTGAAATACTTCTTTTCTTCTCAGGTAGTCAGACCACTGAATTTGCTGGCTACACCAGATTACATTTAAGCATGGCTAGGTTTTTTTTAAAATGCCAAAATCATCCCTAAAAACTTGAAACCCATGGTGAAAAGAAAACATCTCTCACCTGTACATATTCTGGTTCTGGTCAACACTAAGCAGATGCCCATTCTTTTTCCAGCTAATTGCTGGTCTGGGAATTCCAGTTGTTTCACAAGGCAAAGTGGTCTGCACATTTACAGTAACTGTAATATTCGTATGTCCAGGAGCAATAGTTGGAGGAACTAAGAACAAACAAAGTCTAATTATTCAGAATAATAATATACATATGCCCACCCCACCCCATACCTATATATAGAGAGAGCTGAACTGTCTGAACACATTTACTTGGTTTTTATAAAGAGTAACTTGGCAGTAGTAAACTTATTAAACCTGTAGCATGGGATGTGTCAAATCTTTCTAGTTCCAGCACACAAGAAATAAATAGTTTCTTTTCATGAACATTTGGGTTGTATTTCCAAGGCCTCTTTTTTTTTTTTTTTTTTTTAACCAGAGCAGTTAAAATGGGGCTAAACTTAAAACCGGATCTGGAAGAACAAGAAAAACCGGACTTCAGACTTGTGAAAATACGTATATTTATCTAAAACTAAAACTTTTACCAAGAACCTGCAGATCAATTCGTTTGCGTTCACTGCCAGCTGTATTGGTTGCCATACACACATATCTTCCTGTGTCAGTAACACGCGCTGAGTGGATGTGTAGAGATCCATCCTCTAACATGGAATATCTGAAACAAAGCCATATATTTGTTTTTACTATCCAATCAACAGAACCATAGGCTATCCTGGTAGCACAGAAGGAAAAGATGACTCAGAGTACACAACAAATAACCTAAACATGTGGTGTGTTAATTTGGGCTCACGGAGTTTTCTCATTTATCGCACTTACTCTGTCTTTGCTCTTTCCCAGCACATCCATTTTTCAGAGAAATTATGTAATTTAGCTGACATAGTGATTCCACATAAATTATGCCAGATTTGCAGAAAATATCCCAAAGTCCTTTTTTATGGTCTCTCATTTAACTTTGAAAAAGCCTAATTAACGCTTGTACATTTTCTTTTTTCTTTGAAATATAACGGAATTCTTTAGCATTTGCTCAGTTCCAGAAAACGCCAAACTACTTCTCCGTAAAACAATCAGAAGACAGAAACCATTCACTGTAACAAAAATTGATACTAGAACATGTGTAGAAAGTTTTGTACATCAGAAAGTGCAGAGTACACTCAAGTAGCTTTTGGTCTGCATGAAATTGCTTGGCTTCATCCCAAAATTCCATATATATAAAAACATACAAGGATCTTTTACATTTACTGTTCAAAATCTTTATTTTCAGAAGAATTATTACTACGTTTGGTTGTCAAAGGAATTTTTTGTCCTTCTTAACAATAAAAGGATGAAAACTTTGGTCCTGCTACTTTTCTGTAGAACAACTTCTTTATGTTACTGTTTATCACCGTATTTTCCACATTTAGCTCTATTTGAGATGATAGTACAAATATTAGTTCTGATCTGTGAAAACAAAACTAATTTACAAGTCACAGATGTCTAATTAACCTTTCTGTAATAAATACATTCTTAAAAAAACAATGAAGAATATTTATGCTGACTTCTGGACAATACCTTGTATTGTTTCCAGTAAAAACAGCCCCATCCTTTCTCCATGTAACTCTCGGGGTTGGTACTCCTTCTGCAACACACTCCAGGACAGCAGAAGCATTTATATGCACAACCGCAGTTTGAGGGCTGCTTCGGATCGTAGGAGCCACTGTAAAGGGAAAATTGCTGATGATATAAAGAAAAAACCAAAACAAAACAGCTTTACACTGCAACGATTGAAACTAAACATATGGAACCAGATGCAGGAACAGGTATGGGGATCATTGCAAAGACAGAAACAAGTCTCGTACCATTTTGTGCAGTGCACGGTAATTGCCATGATGCAGTAGGGAATGAAAAAGAGAGTTTGTCGGAAATGCACTGTAACAATCATCTTTGCAAGTTACTGCAAAGGTTACCATATAGCTAAAACAGTAAAAGAATTCAGCGTATTTAATTCAGCAAAATAAGGCTGTGGTGATATCCTTGCTTCCTAGTTATAAATTAAGGAGAAAAAAGAATTTTAATTGGATGAGTAAGGATAGTCATGGGGGGGCACAGTGTAATGCAGGTACATGTGACTGGGTTGTGAACAGAACAGAAATGGGAACGAAGTTTCTTATCATCACCCAAGTGCGAGAATAGAACAGTTTCTCATCAGACTAGAGGTGAGAAAATAAATAGGTTTAAAATGAAACTCAGGTCTAGGGTAGTACAGGACAAGTACCGAGATGCGTAGGGTTCTTCAAGCCCTATCTTCCTTCTATCTCCTCGTGCTGGTTTTGGCTCGGGTAAAGCTAATTTACTTTGTAGGACCTAGTATGGGGCTATGTTTTGGATTTGTGCTGGAAACTGTTGATAATATAGAGATGTTTTAATTATGGCTGAGTTGTGCTTATGCAGAGTCAAGGCCTTTTCTGCTCTTCACCCCACCCCACCAGCAAGGAGGCTGGGGGTGCACAAGGAGCTGGGAGGGGACACAGCCGGGACAGCTGACCCCAAGGGATATTCCATACCGTATGATGTCATGCTCAGCACATAAAGCTGAGGGAAGAAGGAGGATGGGGAGGATGTTTGGAGGGATGGCATTTGTCTTCCCAAGTAGCTGTTACGTGTGATGGAGCCCTGCTTTCCTGGAGATGGCTGAACACCTGTCTGACAATGGGAAGGGGGGAATGAATTCCTTGTTTTGCTTTGCTTTGCTCATGCGCACGGCTTTTGCTTTATCTATTTATCTCAACCCAGGAGTTTTCTCACTTTTACTCTTCCCTATCGAGAAGTGGGGGGGAGTGAGCAAACATCTGTGTGGGGCTCAGTTGTCAGCTGGGGTTAAACCATGACACTTCTGCTTATAGATACAGAGAAGCAGCCACAGCTTCCAAGTAACTTGCAAAACTGGTGGCCAAGCCAGCTATGAAACCTAGTTGCCCAGGCTGCCAGTCAAATGCTTTTATGAATTTCTCTGAATTTGTCCAAGAGCATTTCTAAGTCCTGGATCGGGGTGTTCATTCTGGATATATCCTGACTCCGTATCAGGATGACGGCTAGACGCACATCACCCTCCATTAGCAGGAAGCACAGACGGAGAGTGAGCCATGGTGAATCCCCAACAGGTCCTTTGGCGTGTGGGACAACTGTGGACTCAAATGGTGGCACACATGAGGTAATACACATGGTCCCACAGTTTAGACACAGCCTAAATGGTCAACATTTGGCTAGAAAGAGACTATTAATGCTTCTTTCTCGCTGTTTGAACTCCTGCAGAAATACCATGCAAAGATCAAAATGCACAAGATTGGATCCATGATTTTACCATGTACTGTCAGCACGAACTCCCTGGTCATTGTTCCTGCGATATTACTTGCCACACATGTATAGCTTGCTGTGTCGCTGAGGTCAGCATTATTGATCTGCAGGTATCGCCCACTGGATAGGATTCGAACCCGAGGAGTTCCCTAAGGGGAAAGAGAGAGAGTTTGACAAATTTAACTTTACCACTGTT
This sequence comes from Cariama cristata, assembly GCF_000690535.1. Classification (NCBI taxonomy): domain Eukaryota; kingdom Metazoa; phylum Chordata; class Aves; order Cariamiformes; family Cariamidae; genus Cariama; species Cariama cristata. The sequence goes on along the minus strand of NW_009624821.1, from coordinate 19,556 downwards.
CTCTTTATGAAGATAGATCAATCTTTTGTTGTAATAAAAGCCATGAAAGAACGCCAAAGATAAACCAGGGACTGAATTCATCATTGGCGTAACTTTGTTTACATCCGTGAAGATAATAGGTTAAACAAAGTTTTAAAAAATTACCATTGCTTAACAGTTCCCTCTGGAAATGCCTACTGGGGCCTGTGCCTGAATAAGACAGATTTTTTCGGTTACATAGCCAAAAGTCTTCTGAGTTTCTATGGAAAGGGGCAGCTAATAGCACATGATGAATTTTATTTGTTTTTCCAAAAATCCATGCATACTACAGGCAGAAGAAA
>NW_009624821.1:8819-19205 GCF_000690535.1 Cariama cristata | reverse complement strand
CCTACACTGTTCTTCAAACATCACAGTCTTGATCAGGTGGGAGCCAGCATAAACTTAGGCTACTAAGTTTACTAGCCAGCATTTCCGAATATGAGGATACCACTCTTCTCAGCTCTACAACAACTCTACAGTACCTGCCAGGTGGCCGTTTGAAGTCAAAGCTTTTTTTACCACAACCAGTCTGGGTCATATCTGCATGAATGACTGACAGTAGTATCAACTACAAGTGTTCAAAAACCTGACTGGATAAAAAAAAAATATCGAGAAAAAGAACAGAAACTCAAACTTTTCCAGTATGTGCTACCCACACTTTGGATGAAATTGAAAGCTGACATTCCATCTACTCTTTTGGTTAGAAAATTGAGAATAGCAACTACAACAGATAGGTGAAACTCCTCCAGTTCTGCGCTAGTACCCTGGTATGTTGGTCTCATCCTAGGCACCAACTCGGCAAGTCTACCAACGCAGAATAAACGGCAGCGCTGGAGCCTCACGGCTGAAATGATTCGCCCACCAGAGCGGATTACAGACAGTCAGACTTTGGGCAGTAACTCGTATTTCCTGTTGAGTACACAGCCTACGCTATGGTTTCTAAACACACAAGCTTATAGATGACAAACGGTAGGCAATGAAGCTATCATTTATTCCTTATGCTCTACTCAAGGGATGTCAGAAAACCCATCTTTGAAAAAACAGAAATTCAGCAATTCTTTTAGTGTTTAAATAAAACCTGATTAGGTCAAGATGCTCCTACCTACTTCTTTTTTTAACATTCAGTGTGCATTTCCAAATCAATGAAGAGTGCAAGGACTCCAAAGCTGCTAGAGGCTAGATCTTTCTACAGTTCTGCTACCAAAAATGGCGGTGCTGCACAATTACATCATTAAGTATGCAGAGGTCTAGAGTAGACCTCAAAATCTGCACAGTGTAGAACAACAAAATCAGGAGGACTGACACCCTCCACCACAAGGCTGTTTCACAAAAAGCAGTGATGATTTAAATTGAAATAACACTGCAACACGAGAACCTGACTTTCTCCAAGTCTCTCTTGTCACCGGGAAACCTCAGTTTTTCCAAGATAAGGAGGATGGTAAGCCACAGAGCACCTCTCTTTCCACACCCAAGGAGAACTCTTTCCCAGCTGCTTAGATTTAGTAGGCTATTACCTTTCTTGGAGATTGAAAAAGCAACCAGGCACTCAGGAAGACACTAATGTTTTCCTTCTATCTGGAGTATATATTTATATAAGTTAAGCTGAAGAATGAAAAGGATGGTAGGGAACAGAATAAACCTACGTCTGCTACTTAAAGTACATGCGACAAATTAAGAGTGCCATGGCTGAAATAAATTTATAACTTCAATTTAGTGCTGGAGGAGAGCTGACTCTAGAGATTGAAATTCCCTACTCTATTATAAATCAAAAGACGGGATTGACCATATCGCACAACCAGGATGCCTCAGCCCTCACACACAGATATGAATTCATGAGGCAAGAGGGGGACTACTATTACAAAAGTTAATTCACAGGTTATCAGCTGAGTACCTATGTCTATCATAGTGTTGCTCTACTGCTTTGTTTTCTAGTGAATACTTGTAACAGTGGCTTCTTTTCATGGCCTGTTTTCGTTAAGTACTGCTTTTAAAACACAAGCTTTTCAAGGAAGACTGAAGCAAAAAGTATTCACATACTTAACTTCAAAGCCTTGTTCAACCTTGCTTTCATTAAAAAAAAACCAAACAACAAACCACCCACTACCCATTTAAAGAAGTAACCATTCAGAAGAAAAGTGTTTCTGTTAAACTTGTTTCCAGCTAGTTCTTGTGCTATATTCAAGGTAACATTCCCTAGCTAGCAGCATCTAGTAAGACATAAACACCCACCATATTCTTACTGCTTCCACTAATATTTCATTCTTCTAAATTTACAGTAGAGAGAGAGTCTCGGGAACGGCATGTCAGAAGGAAAGCAAATAAGCAGAACTTCAGGTGAAGACTACTGATGGACTACAGTTAAGGGAGACACAATTCATAAGATGAATTTGTTTCCTCTTTATTAATGAATAAAGATCAAGGGACAATTATCAATTAAGTTCAATTAATAACTGAACTTAAATTGTTCCACTGGAAAGTAACCGGTTTCTGAGCGATCCCAAGGAAGAGGATGGGAAGTAAGAAACCCTTTCTGTAGAAACCATCCTCATCTTGCCAATTGTCTCTCAACCAACAAAGCCTCGATGCCTTAACGTGACACTACATGGAATTCTGAGTGAAAAAGGTGCATTTGATACAAAACTGTGGTGATTAGCAACCCATTTTCTTGTCTTTTTTTTTTTTTTCCAATGTAAAGAATTTAAATTCCTTTCTAAATGCTACTAGAATATGAGGATGCATAATATACCCAAAGGAAACATATAGTGTAGTCTTTTCTCAGCTACCTTTCCTGGGAAGCCATTCAGGAGTATACCGAAGGCTTCTAGCATTGTTCAGAGGATCCAGGAGGAGCAAGGGATCCCCCTAAAGGAAAAAAGAACAAGTAACAGCGGGATGGCCACTTCACATGCTTGCTAGCTTCAGGTACTCATTTAGGACTAACTGGATTTGTACTGGGGCTACTCAGCTTCTCTTGAATTCAAGGCACCGTAACTTGGACTGCACTGAAGGGGCAACTGAGCAGAATAAGAAACCTCGAGCACCGCGTGTAAAAAAACAACGGGAGCAAAAGACTAGTACAAATAATGTAACCACTATACCTCTAAAAGTTCTCCATTTTTAAGCCATGAGATTGTTGGAGGTGGCACAGCATCTGACTTGCATTCCAGTATAACTTGTCTGTTCTGCAACACGGTGAGGTCCTGTGGACCACCAGTACCAGCAATGTTAGGAGGAACTGTTACAAAAATGAAGAAAAAAATAAAAAGCAGATGTATGAGCTACCATTAAAATTATTCATTGAAAATTTCTAATTTATTTCTTAAGTTTAAAATAAATGCAAAGCTGCAGTATCATTCATTAGTTCTACTTCTCTATAGCTGTGTTAAATATATCACATTTGTTTAACTGGTGAACCCGTTTCCTAAGTCACACACTGGAAACTACTGTGACAGAAATTACAGTCCATTCTCAGTGAGAGTACCAGCATTTAAGCCAGACAGAGCAGAGACCACCAAGCTCCATAAACAGTTCATCAACAAACATGGGAGTTATAATCTCCAAGAAGAAACCCGAGGCTTTTTATTATACAAGTCCCATTTATACTTCCTTTACTGTCACTACATTTTCCGTATTCACTTCTAAACACATTCCTTACCTTTTTCTACTGAAAAACTAAGATGATCATAGATATCAGTATACTTCACATCCTTTTTCAGTAAGCACAATAAACTCAATCCAACTGAATACCAATATCTATAAACTTCCTAGGTATTCAAAATATAAGACTTGGAATTTTAACAGAAATCAGTTGCGTCAGGTGGAACTTTCCCTTTTAATTGTGTAGCACGTTCAGAATAGTTACCCTTATTCAGAAATGTTAATTATGATCATATGGTGTAATATTACTTTCTCAAACCATGTCATATTTCTTCTTTAGTAATACGTAACTTGTTAAATGAGATACTGATACGTACCTTAGTAGCTGATGCTTTGAAGGGGTAATTTTTTTCCCTAAATTAAACTTACCATGCACTCTCACTAAATATTCCTTATCATCATCTCCTGCTGGGCTAGATGCCAAACACGTGTATCTTCCCGTGTCCTCCACCTAGAAACACACAAACAACTTCAGCAGAAACCTCGGAATATGGGAACATTTCAGAAAAAAATGTGAAATACAAACATGGACAGCAACATATAACAGGCAGCACTTGAACACAGACACAATAGATAAGGAATGTCTGAAAATAAATCAATGCAGTTCTTGGAAACTTTACCATGGTAGGATTTTACAGAGATGGCTTAGGAGTTGCAGAACCCCACAAAATCTCTGTGGATAATGCGGCTCCAGCAAGAACCCTTCTCTTTGTGATGCTTTTTGCAACAGATAATCAGTAAGATGGAACTGGCTATAGGTATCCATCTAAGCAAGGGTCAGTTTGGGTACTAGGGAAATCCTTCTGTGCACATGTACTCACTAATAACTTTCTGCTTTCTCCTTCCTGCAAACTCTTCATTGTAAAGACAAGAAGTGTTTGCTTTACAAAAACCAAAATGAGCAGCAATCAGTCCCGAGCCCTGTCCCCCTTCTGTTTGGTGAACTTCAGGCTGGCTGTCCACAGCTGAATACAGCCTTAGTTTATTGGTGCAAGTTTTTAAAGATTATTTGTCCTCTGGACTCTTTTATTGTCTGAATTCATCTGAAAGTCTTTCTATTGTCTTTATTTCTTTTTTCTTAACTTGCACACAGAAAACTGCAAATGCAGTTTTTCTCTGCAATCTATGGCTTATACATGTGAGAAGCAAATGGATATTAGGAAAATCTGAGGCAATAGAAAGAGAAGGCGGCTGAGGAGGAACTATAAAACATGAAAGAGGAAAAGTAAGAGATAGCAATAAGATTCAAATAGGTAAGAAATGAACAAAAGCAGATTACAGACACAGCCTAAAACCAGAAATAACCCCAGAAAAAGATGAGTCCCTAGCATTGATTGTTCTGTTTTGCAACACAAAGCATCAGCACCAATATATAAATAAATTACAGAACTCTGAAATGAACTTCTAATAATAACGCTCAGAAAATGCAGAAGTGCTTGGCCACCCTCAACCCATAACGTTTGTTCTGTATGGGAAACTCCAAGGCAAGGCTTGAAAAATATATTATCTAACTGCAAATGCAGGTGGCTGATTTTATAGAGGCTTTTTAGGACACCTCTTAGGATGGTCCTAATAGCAGGCAGTCTGCACCCTCTTCTAGGGTTCGCAAAACCGAACCTGTTTTGAAACAAATACTCTACCTGAGCACTGGTTATTCGAAGGACTTCTCTTAGGACATGAACATTATCATTCTGCAGAAGCGGGCGTCCATCCTTCATCCATGAGATTTTGGGGACTGGAATGCCGGAAGAGATGCAGAGAAGTTCAAGAGGGTTGTTAATGACGACAGAGAGCTCTTCTGGTTCATCTGAACCATTGATGTGAGGTGGCTCTGTGGAAGGAAAAACATTTGAGTTCTTTATTGACTCAAAGAGCCTACAAAACATGATACACAGCCTTGTGGTTAAGAGTTTGCAAAATTAGTCTACATTAGTGATATTTCTGAATGTGTCATGAACTCACTGAGTATGCCATGTAATTTCCATCTGCCTCTCTCTATTAATGTGTATATTTTATGAGTTGGAATTATTGGTTAGAAAATGTTTTCATAATCCTAGGTAAAATATATTATTTAATATCAGTGAATATATTTATTTGCTGTTTAGCTGTTGGGCCTTCAGCTGTGCTACCATCCCATCAAGCTGAATTTCTACTAACCACACTTATTCATTTAAACCAAATTACTCTGTAAATTAGCATATTTCAGTACTCAGGAAACGCTGGGAAAAAATATATACTATATTACACACTCACACGGCTTTAGGTATCTTCCATTTCCTTATTTCTCTCATTTAACACAGTAAACGTTTCTTGAAAATACTCCTTATCCCTAGAGATTTTTTCAATTGTTGTCCTGAGTAGATACTTATTTACTGCTCGCATTTTGTTCAACTGAAAGCTTAACACTTACCCAGCACTTTTAGGGAAAAGTGCTTGCTGGTATCTCCAGCTTCATTGGATGCTACACAAGTGTATTTGCCTGTGTCACCCATCTCTGCCTTCACAAAATGAAGAACCATTCCTTGGTTACTGGAGGTCAGGTGAGCTCCGAGGCTTAAAGGATGTCCATTTTTAAACCAGGACATAGTCGGGGCAGGAGTGCCACCAGTAAGACAACTCATCGAAGCTGAACTGCCTTTTACTACAGTCACATCCTCTGTTCCTCCTGCGTTATCCAAGCTCGGTGGAACTGCCGAGAAACAAAGATCTGATTCATACAGAGTGCAACCCAGATGTTAATTCTGAATACAAAAAAGTCGGAATGCAGCTACCCTTCTGCATTTCCCCACTTCCATTCAAGTTTAGCACGTGTTAAAATTCAATTAGAAATTATATATTAGTGTGCTTTCTGAAAAACCTGTGACACATTATGGGTGCCAATTCAAGCAAGGACTATTCTAGAGTTAAAACACTTTCCATTCAGAAAAACACACTGAAAAGTTAATGTTTCCCTAATGATAACCTACACAAGATACACTTGTGGCTGTCTACAACTTTGTGTTGGTGAGAAAGAAAACTAAATATTAGGTTTAAGAAATCAAGAAATAAGATTCTTTTCACAAAACATTTCAGAGGAAACTCACCAAAAACTTGAAGGTTGTAGTGTTTGTTGTCCACGCCAGCCCTGTTAGATGCTACACAAGTGTACACACCAGTATCAGACATCTGCACTCGGGCAAGTCTAGAGAGAAAATCATTTTAAGCAAGCTGTTAATGGAATACATTACCTTCATTATGGTATGGTTTGGATCAAATTTTATTCTTGCTTCCAAACATACCAGCAGAATTATGCTGATACAGCAAAAGAGATTCAGCTAGTTAAAACAGCTGATTCAAAAACCAACCTGAGAATTTGCCCAGCTGACAGCAACCTGATTTGGGAGGAGACAGACAGAGGAAGGCCATTCTTTAGCCAGTTTATCTGTGGTGGTGGGGTTCCAGTAGCAGCACATTCAATATTCAGGGAGATGTCCAAAAGGGCAGTGAGGTCCTCTGGTTCATCTTTATTATTGGCTATTGTCGGAGGAACTACATTTTGTAAATTTTGAAAAGGAAGATATTAAAACTGGCTCTTAAAACCATTCCACATGTGTTACCTTGCAGCAAATCCTGCACCTAATGCCCCACAGGCAATTCAACAAGAAAATCCCCCTTTTTTTAAAGAGTAAATCCTCTAACAATAATATTGAGCACTAACAAATTATCCATTTACTTATCTAAAATCAGATGCACTTTAGAATGACAGTAGAATTATCTCTTTGATTTGTCAGGCTGTGGCAAACGAGGGAGCTCAGAGCCTGAAGCTCACGGGGAGAGGATGATAATGCAGGAAGGAGCAAGTGGTCAAGCCTTCGGGGCGACGGGCTGAACTGCTTAAGGGCCAGATGGGACTTGGCAGATTGCTGCCACTCAAACTTACCTCCTTAAATAAATCTTAAATAAAATGAAAGCTAGAATTGTGCAGGAGTAAAGTTAGTTTATTAACTTCTAGATGTACATGCTGACTTAATTTTTAAATATAGAAAATTTCAAAATGCCTAGTTGAGTATTCTGGCTGATTATTTTACCAGAACCGCTTTTTGGGTTTTTTGGTTTTATAGGTTAGTTTGAAAGCCTTGGTCTTGGGTGCAAGAGGGGACTCACTATACAAAGAAGGCCCAGCCACATGCAGCTCCAGGCTCTGACTGACTTAAGATCCCATCACGCACCATGGCAGTTGCATAGATAAGACCATTTCAGTTGGCTAATGCTTGAACCTCAACCAATATAAACTGATCAAAAAAACCTCCACTGTCGTGTGGTGCCATCTGTCCCAAAAAGATGGGATATGGTCATTCAGTATTGTTATTTATTATATCAAAGGTCATCTCTTGTTACTCTGCTCATGCTTATATTCCAATTGATTCTAAGTCTTCATATAACTGGGACAGACACACCGCTGTGGAACGCTACCTATGCAGAACCCTTCACTCTTTCGCACTAGTCATTGTACTTAATGAACATATTTTTCACAAATTAAAATGTTCACTCTCTATGCTGCTAAAGAAGAGTTATGCTCGCTGTCTTCTGTAAGTCCAATTGTGCAAGAGAAGAATTTCAACCAAAATTCTATAATTTTTCTTTTAAATTCTAGGGACATTTAACTACTAGTTCCCTACCATATTACTCTGGTTTTAGCTGATGTACTTTGATTGGAATTAGCAAAGATAAACCAATACAACAAAAAGGCAGTAACATAGTAAATCTGCCCCAAGTATATCTTTCTCTATAAGAAAAAAAAAAAAATCACCACAGGTAGAATTTCCCTATTATGAAGTACACCAACGGAATTTATTTCTGTTTCTCCCAAAACACATTTACCAGCAATTTCAATAATTTTGTCATTGACAGAACATCCTCTGTAATACACTGCAGTGTCTACAGTACGTGCAATTGGAAACACATGCATGTAGTATTATGCTGAAGACAGGCATTTATTTCTTGGTCCTCTCTTGGGAGTGCTTACAAAGATAGGATTATGGACCAGATTTCAGTTTCACATCTGTGAAAACTCACCGTATACATTCAAGTTGAAAATTCGGTCTTCCTCTCCTGCAGGATTAGTAGCCACACAAGTGTATTTTCCTGTATCAGAAGTGAGAGCTCTGAAAATGTTTAATGTGCTGCCATCTGGAGTTACTCTACAAGGAAGGTCATAAAACACAGTGAGTTTGTTTACATATGCCTAGGACCTGGCAAATAAACAGTCCAGTTTTGTACATTTAAATCAACTACCTCTATCCTCTTGGAAATTCAGTGAGAAAACCATTGTGGTTTTGCAAAATATTATTATTAGCGATAAGCTAGGAAGTTTTTCCTAGAAATGCTCTGTTTAACCTTGTATTAGGATTCTATTCGAACCAGGTTTTTGAAGAACTCATAATGAAAAGCATCAAGAGTAAAATGTTCCCATGTCTCTGATCTTTCCCCTCCAAAGGAACTTAATGGAATTTATTGACCTTAATAAATTTTAATGAACCTGACAAACTTTAATGGAATTTATTAACTGAGAAAGAAAAGAGATATCATATACTTATCTCTGTACAAAAAAAAAAAATATTAAAAAACCCCAAACAAAGTAGTAACAAAGTATACTGGATTTATAGAAGGTAAAGATGGAGATGATGTTCTTAACCTGGCTAAGCTAAGGCTTAGGCCCTCTTTACACTCCCTCCCTCAGGGCCCTCTTCACGCTCCCTCTTTAGGGCCTTCTGAGGTTTAAATTTGTAACAGAAGAGAATGGAGCATCTGCTTATTGTTGCTTGCCTTATTCTTTGTACATCATCACTGGCAACTGTTTTTCCATCTTTGAGCCATTGCATAACAGGTGTGGGCACTCCATCGGCATTGCAGACGAGCTGGATGCTTTCTCCCAGGAGGACGCTGACCTCACTAGGCATTTCAGAGCCAACAATATTAGGAGGAACTGGAAATGCATGATAAAGGGAAGAGGAGATTCATCAGCAAGAAACATAAGATAAACTACAAAACGTTACATGCAGTAGCTTGTGAGTACTAGCATTTATTGTGGTACCTCCATTCACATCTAGTTTGGGAAGTATATGATTATATTGTTTCCAGAGGGGGTTCTACAAGGATAAATTCAAAGCCACTTTAATCATTCCTTAAAACAGCTAATTTACAAAATTATAAAAAACAAGTATCTTTGCCATTATATTTAATATCTACAGTTATCTCCTCAAACAATGCTAACGTACAATAATACTATGACAAAATCTCATTTCGTTAAACATCACAACACACCGTAACAATTAAAGGCCCGTTTAACTCTTGAGCACGTGCTTAGTGCACAGTTAAATGCTCTATCGCATCAAGACCATCACGTTCCTGTTAACAGCCACACATTTACTCCATCCTAACCAGCAGCCATTTTCAGTCTGTTCTCCTCAAAAACAATGATGATGGCAGTCATGCTATCCATCAAGCCAAGACTGTCAGTCCCACTAGTAAGTTTTGAGCATTTCAAGCAATTTCAGTCGCATTTGATCAAACAAGCAGCTTGATATTCAATGGCAGGTAGGCAGGGACACCCACCAAAAATCAGTATCCTTGAAGAACGATTGCTATGACGAAGAGTTACTAGTTCTGTTTGGCTTGCTGATGGCCAGCTATCACGCATGGGTGTACCAGCACGCTCAGGTCACACCTGATGCTGCCTCTTCTTCCTCAACCAGCAACTGCTGGCATGGCAAGGGACGATGTCAGAAAGTCGGAGATGTTATACAACAGGCGTGTTATTGGACACGGGAGGGAATGAGTGCAATTAATGGGGATGAATCATCAGGAACTCAATGAAAACAAGATAGTTGCAGCGTAAGGGGGACATGCAGCGAGGTAGGAGACAATTCCATAACAAATAAAGGTTTCTTATTTGAGCAAGGGGTGGGGGGGAAGTTCATAAGGAAATTCTGCCAGTATTTCTTTGCTATCTCCTCCTATTTGCTAAGGTAAAAAAGGCAATAGGTATCACTGCTTCTGAATCCGTGCATGTGTGGTGCTCCACTCACAATCAACCAA
>NW_009624821.1:0-8788 GCF_000690535.1 Cariama cristata | reverse complement strand
TCAGCAGGAGCAAGGATGTGATCAGCAGCACACACACACAGCCCTTCCGACTGCTTTCAAGTTCTCCGACAATCAGAGGATAATAATATTCTTTTTCATGCACACTTCTCAGTAGCAGTATATAATTGCAGATAATTGAAATAATAGTCCGAATTCTCCACTTTACTACAAGTTTATGTTATCCCAATGTCTCTAGTACAGACACAGTGTCATACTCAACCATTTATTAAACAGTTCTGCTCAGTGCACTCTCATGCCTTACCTTGAATGGAAAGCACATAAGTTTTCTGAGTTTTTCCCTCTATATTTGAGGCAATACACGTGTAGGTCCCACTGTCTATAAGCTGAGAGCGAGCAATCTGAAGCTTGCTTCCACCAGATAAAATATGAACTTCAAGAGAATCAGAGTTTTCTGAAAATAGGTAAACAAGTAGTCATTAAAAACCAGGCCACAGAGCGCAAACGTATCTTGAGAAAGTTTTTCATCAAAATTTCAAAACAAAACAAAGACATCAATCAGTTAACTTAAGAGTCTGTCTAGGGACAGATGAAGAATAAACAAAAAATAGACAGCAAATAGCACAGTGGTGCCCCAAAGGGGGAAAAAAGAGCAGTAAAGAGCGTGAGAGAACGTTACCTATTGGTTTGCCATTCTTAAGCCACACTAACGTTGGTGGAGGAATTCCAGTAGCATCACACACAAAGGTAAGAGGATTACCGATAGCTTCATTGACCGACTCTCGTTCAGGGCCTTCTATATTTGGTGGCACTATAAATCAAATGGAAGCAATAAGAATGGTTTGGTTACCAAATATTTTTGTAAACTGATTGTGACTTGTCTACTCCACAACGTCTACGGTATTATAATAACTACTGCAGGTACTGCAGAGTATGCTCACCATAAACATTAAGATGGAAATTTTTATCGTCTCGCCCTGCAATATTTATGGCTTTGCACAGATATTGGCCCGTGTCAGAAACCTAAAATAAAAATAAATTAAAAAAAGCTTATTATGGAATCTTATTTTAATGGTACAATTTAGAGATATTAACAGCTTTTGTCTCTGCCAACTCAAGGTCTTTTTCACAGAATGAAAGGCCTCCAGCAAATACCTCTCCTACATACAGCTAGCAGAATACACCAATGAAGAGCAGAACAATTTCTTAACAGTAGCGGAGTAGCGGCAGATGCAGCATCCCGCAAGCCTGGCCTACCTCTGCACCCTTGATTCGTAACGTTTGCCCATCTGCTAAGATCTCCACATTTGCAGATTCAGAAATTATGCGCCTGTTCTTGTACCAGGTGATGACTGGTGGTGGAATAGCATTGGATTCACACTCCAACGTCACCGGGGTGCCAACTCTTACATTCACCACTGTCAGTGAGGTTCCACTATGGTCTTTGATGCTTGGGGGCACTGCAGAAGAAGCTCAGAGTTATTTCTGCCTCTGTTTTGTGAGAGGGCAGAAAACAATCTAATAAAAATAAATATGAAATATTGCATTTTCAAAGTGATGGATATTGTTTCAGAAAATAGTAAAAAACAAACCAAGGACAGTTAGGAAACTCTTCTTCTGACTTTCCCCAGCTTGGTTTCTGGCAATACAAGTATATTCACCATCATCTGGGAGTTTGGCTCGGGGAATCTGCAGAGTCCGAGCACCTGAAGAAAAGACAAAAGTCTTGAGATTTAGTCTGTGGTTACTGTATCAATCTCAAATGCTATTTTAAAAGTGCAGGTCCAACAGACTGAGCACAGGCACTAAATTAACCTCAGATTCAAAAAGTACTGCATTGTCATTGCTTTTTAAAGATTATTAATGCTTTAAAAAAAATAAATCCAGTCAAGAGAATTAAAATTTTAGGGTAAGTTTCATTAGTGCTGTTAATTATAAGTTCGGATCACAAATACTCCTTTTAGACCTGTTTGTTTCATAGCTGCTAACTGCTGCCTCCTAATATAACTATGCCTTTCTACTTAACTCTGTGACTATCCCATTTTTTCTTCCCCAGTCTCACCTGTCTCCATTCATGAAGCTACTTACTGCCTGTGGTATGTACAGATGCCTCTCCTGCCATTGAACAAGTTCCATGCCTGTGACTTAGACTATGCTGTAACGCAGCCCCTGGTCATATTATATCGGCAAGATAGGACTGAGCAACACAGCAAGTGATCTTCACTTAATACCCTGGGCTGAAGGTAAGCGGCAGGAGCAGAAATGGCACAGGCACTCATGGACCTTATTTAGCGAGGAGCTTCGAATGGTTAAGGAGACCTCAAAATTCAAGGATTTCTTCCTGTTTTTTTTATTAATCCAGTTTCCCACTGAAGTCAACAGGAAGGTTTTTACTTATTGTCATCTAAGCCAGCAGAATTTATCTTAGCCTCCATCACTATTTCTGATCATTTCTTTGAAAGGTGAGTCAAAGCGACTCAACTTTAATCAATACCTACATCAGAGCACCTCTGCTATGTGACTTGCCCCTCTAGTCTTTTCCACACAGCTTCTTTCATTGCTTTCAGTCTGAGCCAGTTTTCTTTAAAAGTGAAGCCACCCAACAGCCAAGAAATTATTAAACACAGTAGGTCAAGTGTCTTGGCTACTCACTGGAGCAATACTAAGAACATATTGGCTCCATAAACAGTGGCCATCCACCCTTATCAAGACAAAACAGACAGAGGTCGAGTCCAAAGGCTGTAGAAATAGCCAAGATTCCTCACCAGGCACAATAAAAATGTTGGTATTCGAACTGATAGGTTTTCCATTCTTGAGCCAGCTGAGATCAGGAGGTGGAAAGCCAGTGACCTCACAAGTCAGAGAGATGAAATTATTCACCACCACAGTCAAATTCTCAGGATTAGTACCAACAACACTTGGAGGAACTGCAGAGAGATATATGTTAATAGTGTCTAGCACAGCATCAGCAAACAATATTCCACAAGATCCTGATTTACCAAAATAGAACTGAATTGTGGAGTTTGGCCAAAAGGCCAAGTTGCAAATGTCTTTCCCATTCTGTGAACGGATCCACCGCTCTTTGGATGTATCTGGAAGTGTGACTGAATCCAATCTAATGGTCATTCCTGTTCCTATCATTCACAAAAATTTCAATTATTTCATTTGCAGTCCTTCTGTGCTTGAGATTTGGGAAGGCTAATTAACCTACAAGAAATCCTGCAGTTCCTGACTAATGCACTATCAATTTTAAAACGTTGTACTCATAGGACATTTGCTATGTTAGGCAGGACAGATTAAGTCTACCCTGTCAGGGAATGTAGGATGACTAAGTATCATTTCTTCCTGATATTGTATTGCTCCTGTTCTTTCTGAAATAGTCCATTTTCTTATTATAGCGAACCAAAAATGATTCCTTCTGATACAGTTCAGAGTTCTTTTGTTAAACGGACAAACCTGTTGTTTAAGAGTGAGCTAAGCAGTTTAAAATTCTGGCATGCAAGCGTTGCTCTAAGGGGTGCAGTTTTAAGCTTGCAAGTCTCAGTATTTTTAAAATCAAGAATATTCTGACATTTGACCTTTCTACAATAACTATTTAAAATGAAATAACTGTAAATCTCTTCCTTTTAATAAATCCCAAGTTTTACTTTCTATGTTTTTTGCAGTGTGGATATATAAAACACTTAAGAGGAAAGCAAAAGCATGTTCTTGGCTCTATTGAGTGGAAAAATCATTCCAAAGAACATATGGAATCCTCTTCTTCAAAGACAGAAATGTTAAAGTATTTTGGACCATGGCCACCAGAAATACTCCAGCTGCTTTCTGTCACTTGAATGACACAAAACAGTCATTAAGCCAAATTTATTGCTCCTCTGTGGCACTAGAAACAAGAGGAGTCAATGTAAACGGGTGAATTCAGTCCATATTTTTTAACTTGGAATAACTGAAGGTTATTTCTCTGATAATGAGCATAAAGTGGCTCACTAGAATAAATGAAGAATTCTAATCTGATGACACTTTATAGTTATGTTTATTTGTTTACTTTTACAGTTACTTTCCCACAGATGTGATTACTGGCAGTGCTAATTCTAAGTGTGATTATAAGACAGCAGGCAATTCCATATATAGGGCTAAATTTGAGCTATCTTTCAATGAATTTTGCTTAAATTATGTAAGTGGTAGATTTCACATTCTGCAGCCCCCACCACTGTGCAAAGCACTCAGCAAACGCACCATCTGCACATGCAAATGTATTTGTATGTGCATACAGATGCAGTAATGGGCTGAATTTCAGCACTCAGTGCGAAAATTACCTATTTATTCTATACTAAGCTTAGAGGTTGAGTTTTTAAAACTGGATGCTTATTTTCAATGTTTTAGAAGTTTTTATTTTAGTTTTATTAGTCACCTTTGAGACAAGAAGTGAATTTTTCAACTTATTAAAGAGCACCATCTTTAATATTTAACTTAAATTTATGAAAGCAGTTCCATTAGAAACACATGAAAATGCTGGAAAATAACCTTTTTTGACACTGACAAAACAAAGATCATGCTGCTTTATGATAATGAATTTTCATCAGTGCTTCACCCTACGTGTTCCTTTTCTGAACAGCTATAGTCTAATTTTTCAAACGAAACTGCATTCATAGAGAATATTAGACCTAAATTGGTAATACTGTTGAGCTAGAATTGAAATCTCAAGCAAATATTTGTTTTAAAATAAAACCATTAGACAATCATCATTATAAACAAATATTTTAAAGACAAGAAGTTTAAATTTAAACACAATTGTCAAGAAAAGCAAAACATTTTGATTTAAAAACAAAACTGGAACATCAGGAAATCTGGATAGACTCCACTGAAAGAAAAAAACTTCTCAGAGAATGACTCCAGGGCAAATTCTTCCCATGACAACACTAGTTTTGGCTAATTGTATTACCGAGCAGAAAAAAGCACTATAAATTTGTTTCATTTCGCATGTAAATTTGCTGTCCGTGTGAATGAGAAAAAAATTTAGTTGTTCTGTATGCAGTAACCTGAATCCTGGGACGTTGGTACTATATTTAAGCGAGAAAGAGAAGACAGCACTTGTTTTCTATCTAGGATGTAATACAGAAGATTAGGCAGCTAACAAGGATGTGAAAAACGATACTGATCACATGTAGAAGACTGTGATAAAAGTCTCCAAATTGTACTGTGAAAGCAGATAAAGATGTAGCTGCCAGTATTCCTTGGTAGGTTTTAAAATGTAGTGGTGCAGATGAATTTGTGGGAATAATGCCTATTTGATCTTCAATTCTGATCGGAAAGCTGAAAGCGGTGGGATGAAGGGTAGGCAGAAATAAAAGGGGAAGTTAGGGTTTACTCTGAAACATTAGTCAGAGATGCCCTGATTTTCTGAAGCTATCAGGAGAGGTAAGGGAAGGTGGGGGAGAAACTGGTTTTTAAAAGAATGGAAAACATCTTTATTTCTGGATTGTATTTGTTTTAGACTTGTGACACTAAAGGCCAAATTTTATTTTAACACTATTCTAACTCCACAACAAAACAAAAAAAATAATAGAGAACAGAAAGGACTCTTAAAGGGTAAATTTTTAAAAAGTAAGCTTTTACAATGCCACACCTCTTTGTTTAATACTTTCTAATCATTAATTTTCTTGGAAAATGCATTTTATGACCATATCAAAACAGACTATAATCCAACCTGTTTGTTCATGATTTCAGGGCTTAGCAACCCCTACACAGTACACACACAGAGCCACTACACAAGGCTCCCTCAATAATAATTTCCACCTATGTGGAATACATATAAGGAGCTAAAGCCATGCGGTATCAAAAGCTACGTGCTGCCAAGGTACTTTAAACATATATTTGATTTCTGGTATGTCACAATCTCCATTACAACCAGTAAGATGGTTTACATTCATAAAGCTAAGCACATGCCTAAGCACTCTGCTAAAATTAACACATTCAACCTAAGCTAACATCCGAAAGAAGACAGTTTGAAAATTATGGATTATTGTACTTACCATGAACATTTAGGTTAAAATACTTCTTGGCACTTCCAGCTACATTTTCTACAATGCAGACGTATCTGCCAGTATCTGTTATTCGGGAATTCAAAATCTAAAACCAAAATAATAAACAAACAAACAAAATAGTTTGTGAGCTAACATGACAACTTACTGTCAAAGAATCAACTGCAGAGAATTCAGTTCAGGTTTCTAACTGTTTTAATAGTTTCATCCAATTTCATTCACTGATAGGAAGGGGGAGTTCTTCAGAACACACCATTTTCTTAAAAAAAAAAGTACATTTTGCAATAAACAAACTGTTAGGGAAACCTGGACAAAATTAACAGCATCAAGTCGTTCTCCACAAAAGCCCACATTGTTTTAAACCAAGTGATTCTACTGATGTGGTTCACAGCACGACCCCACAAACAGTTGGGTCAGCACAACTGGGAACTGCACAGGAGTGAGAAGCAGCAGCTGAGGGACAGGAACAAGCGACAAAATCTCCTTAGGTTTGCAGCACCTTGTAGAAAAAAAAAAACCCTCCAGAATTGCATACTCAGCAAATGTAAACAGTTTTCTCTTTATGGGCGGCTTGTGTTCGTGATGCTAAAAGTCAGTTTTTCGCTAAGAGCTACCTGTAACCTCCTTCCGTTGGACAAAAACGTGTGTTTGTCGTCTTCTGCTAGGAGGTGGCCATCTTTTTGCCAAGTAATATTTGGAGAAGGGTTGCCACTTGCAACACAATCCAGCACTGCAACCTTGTTCACAAGCACAGTCACTTCTTCAGGCAGATCACCATCAGCTCCACTGATGGACGGTGGTACTACAAAAGAGCAAAATGCGATACAAATACTGTGACTTAGAACCTCTCAGTGTTTTCTGTTGGTTGGTTGGTTGTTTTTAAGATTGCAGACCAATGTTTTAGATGGGTTTTTAGAAGAAAGTAGGGAAATTTTCAGTGAATACAGTGAAACGTAATCAAATTCCAGGAGTAGTTCAGCTGGAACAAATTAGTATAACTCAAAAGGCCTGCAGGAGAACTATGCTTATTCACAGCAGTCATGAAGAAGAAGAGGTGAAAACTCATTTTCCAGTTAGTCCTTCGTGTTCTTTGCTGTCAGAACAAAAGAGGATTTCCAAGGCAGGACTCCTTCCTAACAATAAACCAGTGTTTTCAGCGGTAGACACAGAAATCGAGTTAAAGAAATAAGCGTTTCCCAAGGCAAAAACCTTGAGTACGTCAACAGACAATGCAAGCAGCTTACAAAAGCTTTCTGTGCAATGTTTGTAAAGAGATCATACAAAATGCAGTCTGCAGGCATTCAATGGGTGATCTAAATCATCACTTCCCTTAAGCTTTTAGGAGTTTTGCAGTTATTTTAGAAAAATATGACCAAAATAAGGAGAGAGGCAAGTCTAGCAGGTCAGAATTTTGAACTGGAAACTGGATAGGGAACAAGAGATACCAAGATAAAACCTGAATTTCTACATTTACTTCTCTTTCTGGTGAAGCGTGGTAAGGGTTCCTATAACAATAACCTAAAAACATACTGAACTAACAACATTAACACTATTTTCATGCAATTCTGTATGCCTCTAGGAAACTCTAGCACCTTATATAAACGTATTAATTTCATAGTTTACAAATATGCAGAATTTATAAACTTTAAAAACATTACATAAAATAAAATCACTAGTTTCCACAGAACTCATTTTTTGTCATTGAAAAGAAAAAAAAAAAAAGCAGGAAAGCTCACAGAGCACGCGGACATCGTAATGAACAGAATCCTCCCCAGCTTCGTTTACCGCCACACACGTGTACCTCCCGGCATCTTCAGCCTGTACCCGTGGAATCTGCAACACTTGGCCTCCTGGAAGGAAAATGCATTCAAGATTTAAATGCAGCATCAAGCAGTTTCCATCATTTCCACACCACATTTCGCTAGAGACCTGAGCAAGCAAATTTATGAGCAGTCAGCATTTGTTCTGAATTATAAGCAACTAAGGACTTTTATTTCCTAGCTACTTTTTCTACCGGCAGATACTTGAATTCAGTAACGTTCATACTGAAATGTTAGAAAAGAGTAATTAATTCCACATAAAGGAATAACATTCTATAGCAATATGCAGCCAGACATTATTCTTCAATCAAAACCAGAAAAATTTCTCAGCAAGGTGACAGAGAACTAATAGGCAAAAGGAAATACAAACACAGAAGATTCTCGTAAAGTTGTTCCAAACTGAAAAATTTTACTTCTGAAGCTTATAGGTGCTTTTCACTCTATCCCTCATTTAAAGCGCAGCCACATAAATAGCTTCAAGAAAGAGAGGACATATTAAGAATACATTTTGGGAGTGGTTGTCATTGCTTTCCCAACAGATGAACAATAGGCAGACAAAAAGACACTATCCCCACCACTGCCGTTCTTTACAGACGCCATCCCAAACCTCCCTCTGTGCAGAAAGGCTCCCTTTTTGTACTCGCAGCATTATGAGCACCTCTTTCCTTCATATGAGGTTAAGTAAGAGCTCGTGGCCATTTTTCTATTGGAAACATATTTCCATGCCTCACTCCCTGGGTGAGAGGCTTTTCTACTCCAATTATGAGTTTGCCAAAGGAAAACTTAATAAGGAAATAAATCAGGAACACATCAGAGAGAAGGTATCATTCTTGTATTTTATTTTTCAACACACCATATGAAAGTTAAATGGTCACATTCACACCATTTTAGGGACTACTTTTTAAATGAAAGAAGGGAACAGCTTAAGTCCAAGGACTGGAGAGAAACATTTTGTCCTGGTTTGGCTAAAAC